>NW_023665480.1:0-22500 GCF_014743375.2 Drosophila subpulchrella | reverse complement strand
TAACGTTAATGATTACTAGATGATGTTTCCAAAGAGTCGTGTTGCTTGATAGTGCAGCACTAAGTGGGTGGTAAACTCCATCTAAAACTAAATATAACCATGAGACCGATAGTAAACAAGTACCGTGAGGGAAAGTTGAAAAGAACTCTGAATAGAGAGTTAAACAGTACGTGAAACTGCTTAGAGGTTAAGCCCGATGAACCTGAATATCCGTTATGGAAAATTCATCATTAAAATTGTAATATTTAAACAATATTATGATAATAGTGTGCATTTTTTCCATATAAGGACATTGTAATCTATTAGCATACAAAATTTATCATAAAATATAACTTATAGTTTATTCAAATTAATTTGCTTGCATTTTAACACAGAATAAATGTTATTAATTTGATAAAGTGCTGATAGATTTATATGAATACAGTGCGTTAATTTTTCGGAATTATATAATGGCATAATTATCATTGATTTTTGTGTTTATTATATGCACTTGTATGATTAACAATGCGAAAGATTCAGGATACCTTCGGGACCCGTCTTGAAACACGGACCAAGGAGTCTAACATATGTGCAAGTTATTGGGATATAAACCTAATAGCGTAATTAACTTGACTAATAATGGGATTAGTTTTTTAACTATTTATAGCTAATTAACACAATCCCGGGGCGTTCTATATAGTTATGTATAATGATATTTATATTATTTATGCCTCTAACTGGAACGTACCTTGAGCATATATGCTGTGACCCGAAAGATGGTGAACTATACTTGATCAGGTTGAAGTCAGGGGAAACCCTGATGGAAGACCGAAACAGTTCTGACGTGCAAATCGATTGTCAGAATTGAGTATAGGGGCGAAAGACCAATCGAACCATCTAGTAGCTGGTTCCTTCCGAAGTTTCCCTCAGGATAGCTGGTGCATTTTAATGTTATATAAAATAATCTTATCTGGTAAAGCGAATGATTAGAGGCCTTAGGGTCGAAACGATCTTAACCTATTCTCAAACTTTAAATGGGTAAGAACCTTAACTTTCTTGATATGAAGTTCAAGGTTATGATATAATGTGCCCAGTGGGCCACTTTTGGTAAGCAGAACTGGCGCTGTGGGATGAACCAAACGTAATGTTACGGTGCCCAAATTAACAACTCATGCAGATACCATGAAAGGCGTTGGTTGCTTAAAACAGCAGGACGGTGATCATGGAAGTCGAAATCCGCTAAGGAGTGTGTAACAACTCACCTGCCGAAGCAACTAGCCCTTAAAATGGATGGCGCTTAAGTTGTATACCTATACATTACCGCTAAAGTAGATGATTTATATTACTTGTGATATAAATTTTGAAACTTTAGTGAGTAGGAAGGTACAATGGTATGCGTAGAAGTGTTTGGCGTAAGCCTGCATGGAGCTGCCATTGGTACAGATCTTGGTGGTAGTAGCAAATAATCGAATGAGACCTTGGAGGACTGAAGTGGAGAAGGGTTTCGTGTGAACAGTGGTTGATCACGAGTTAGTCGGTCCTAAGTTCAAGGCGAAAGCCGAAAATTTTCAAGTAAAACACAAATGCCATACAAATATAATTATATTATATAAATCAAGCTAATTAATATACTTGAATAATTTTGAACGAAAGGGAATACGGTTCCAATTCCGTAACCTGTTGAGTATCCGTTTGTTATTAAATATGGGCCTCGTGCTCATCCTGGCAACAGGAACGACCATAAAGAAGCCGTCGAGAGATATCGGAAGAGTTTTCTTTTCTGTTTTATAGCCGTACTACCATGGAAGTCTTTCGCAGAGAGATATGGTAGATGGGCTAGAAGAGCATGACATATACTGTTGTGTCGATATTTTCTCCTCGGACCTTGAAAATTTATGGTGGGGACACGCAAACTTCTCAACAGGCCGTACCAATATCCGCAGCTGGTCTCCAAGGTGAAGAGTCTCTAGTCGATAGAATAATGTAGGTAAGGGAAGTCGGCAAATTAGATCCGTAACTTCGGGATAAGGATTGGCTCTGAAGATTGAGATAGTCGGGCTTGATTGGGAAACAATAACATGGTTTATGTGCTCGTTCTGGGTAAATAGAGTGTCTGGCATTTATGTTGGTCACTTGTTCCCCGGATAGTTTAGTTACGTAGCCAATTGTGGAACTTTCTTGCTAAAATTTTTAAGAATACTAATTGGGTTAAACCAATTAGTTCTTATTAATTATAACGATTATCAATTAACAATCAATTCAGAACTGGCACGGACTTGGGGAATCCGACTGTCTAATTAAAACAAAGCATTGTGATGGCCCTAGCGGGTGTTGACACAATGTGATTTCTGCCCAGTGCTCTGAATGTCAAAGTGAAGAAATTCAAGTAAGCGCGGGTCAACGGCGGGAGTAACTATGACTCTCTTAAGGTAGCCAAATGCCTCGTCATCTAATTAGTGACGCGCATGAATGGATTAACGAGATTCCTACTGTCCCTATCTACTATCTAGCGAAACCACAGCCAAGGGAACGGGCTTGGAATAATTAGCGGGGAAAGAAGACCCTTTTGAGCTTGACTCTAATCTGGCAGTGTAAGGAGACATAAGAGGTGTAGAATAAGTGGGAGATATTAGACTTCGGTTTGGTATCGCCAATGAAATACCACTACTCTTATTGTTTCCTTACTTACTTGATTAAATGGAACGTGTATCATTTCCTAGCCATTATACGGATATATTTATTATATCTTATGGTATTGGGTTTTGATGCAAGCTTCTTGATCAAAGTATCACGAGTTTGTTATATAATCGCAAACAAATTCTTTAATAAAACGGTGCATTTATGTATTTTTGATTTGAAAATTTGGTATAACTCCAATTACTCAGGTATGATCCAATTCAAGGACATTGCCAGGTAGGGAGTTTGACTGGGGCGGTACATCTCTCAAATAATAACGGAGGTGTCCCAAGGCCAGCTCAGTGCGGACAGAAACCACACATAGAGCAAAAGGGCAAATGCTGACTTGATCTCGGTGTTCAGTACACACAGGGACAGCAAAAGCTCGGCCTATCGATCCTTTTGGTTTAAAGAGTTTTTAACAAGAGGTGTCAGAAAAGTTACCATAGGGATAACTGGCTTGTGGCGGCCAAGCGTTCATAGCGACGTCGCTTTTTGATCCTTCGATGTCGGCTCTTCCTATCATTGTGAAGCAAAATTCACCAAGCGTTGGATTGTTCACCCATGCAAGGGAACGTGAGCTGGGTTTAGACCGTCGTGAGACAGGTTAGTTTTACCCTACTAATGACAAAACGTTGTTGCGACAGCATTCCTGCGTAGTACGAGAGGAACCGCAGGTACGGACCAATGGCACAATACTTGTTCGAGCGAACAGTGGTATGACGCTACGTCCGTTGGATTATGCCTGAACGCCTCTAAGGTCGTATCCGTGCTGGACTGCAATGATAAATAAGGGGCAATTTGCATTGTATGGCTTCTAAACCATTTAAAGTTTATAATTTACTTTATAAACGACAATGGATGTGATGCCAATGTAATTTGTAACATAGTAAATTGGGAGGATCTTTGATCACCTGATGCCGCGCTAGTTACATATAAAAGCATTATTTAATACAATGACAAAGCCTAGAATCAATTGTAAACGACTTTTGTAACAGGCAAGGTGTTGTAAGTGGTTGAGCAGCTGCCATACTGCGATCCACTGAAGCTTATCCTTTGCTTGATGATTCGATAATAAAGATGTTGCAAGCGGGCATAATCATTATGCTTGCTTGCAGCATCGCACGCCACTTTGTTTGTGGTGTGTAAGGTAGGGAAGAAGAAATATAAAAGACCTAAATTGGAAACATCAATATATAAGTAAATATTGAACAAACAAAATGTATCGTCATCTTATTAGTGACGCGATGATAAAGTGGCAAACATATTCCATGTATAAATATTCCTATGGTATTAAAATTCAAGTAAAGAGGACATATATAAAAGTTTGTATATATGGTTCATTCAATGGTAGCAGCGGTTGGTTGGTTGGTGTCTGCTCCTCTTATTGTTCAAAACTTATGTTATGGTAGCAAGTCTATATCGTCATATTATTAGTGACGCGAAAAAGTAGTGGCAAAACATATTCCATGTATAAATAAATATTCCTATGGTATTGAAATTCAAGTAAAGAGGCCATTCAAGTAAAGAGGACTTATATAAATATAAGTATATATAATGGTAGCAGCGCGGTTGGTTGGTTGGTGTGTCTGCTCCTCTTATTGTTCAAAACTTATGTTATGGTAGCAAGACTGTATCGTCATATTATTAGTGACGCGAAAAAGTAGTGGCAAAACATATTCCATGTATAAATATTCCTATGGTATTGAAATTCAACTAAAGAGGACATATAAAATTACTATCAATGGTAGCAGTGGTTGGTTGGTTGGTGGTTGGTTGGCGGCTGCTCCTATTATTGTTCAAGACTTATGTTATGGTAGCAAGTCTGTATCGTCATATTAATTATTAGTGACGCGAAAAAGTAGTGGAAATCATATTCCATGTATAAATAGATTCCTATGGTAATGAAATTTTCAAGTAAAGAGAGGACCATTCAAGTAAGAGGACATATAAAAAGTAAGTATATGTTCCTCCAATGGTAGCAGTGGTTGGTTGGTTGGCGGCTGATCCTCTTATTGTTCAAAACTTATTTTATCAATATGAGTTTGGCAATACAATAAAGAAGACCAATCTAATCCATATAAAACTAAATGTATTATATGGATATGCTTAGGAAACCCATATATTCATAAAAAAAAATTATGTATAGAAAATTATACATATATCTTTTATATAAATGAATCGTATGGATATCGCCTTATGGTAGGTATAATAACTTTTTAAGGCATAATAATGTATAATATAGAAAATATACATTGAAATATAAATGCATTTTTATAGATATGGCGGCATATAAGTGCCATATACACAAGAATAAATAATAGAATTTACCAATATATAATTAAAATGAGATATATAAACCTAGTGAGGGGCTGCACTAGTATATGAATCGTATGGATATGGCTTATAGGTATAATACCTATAAGGCATAATAATGTATAATATAATAAATATAAATTAAGATATGAATGAATTATATAAATATGGCATAGAAATGCCATATACATACATAAGAATAAATGGTAGAATTTACCCATATATCACTGAAACACGATATATAAACCTAATGATAGCTGGCACTAGTACTGTAAACATGCACGCAATAGTGCGTGGGGTAAAAAACTACTATAGGGAGGTGGTCGTTGGCGGGCCCCTCCTCGTATTGGTCAAAACTTATGTTATGCATATGAATTTGTCAATACTATATAGAACGCCAAGCATATCCATATAAACTATGGATATGCATAGAAATCCATACAAAAGTAAAAAAAATTATGTATAGAAAAATATACATATATTTATATAAGTGAATCGTATGGATATGGCTTATAGGTATAATACCTATAAGGCATAATAATGTATAACAAGTAAATATACATTGAAATGTGAATGCATTGTATGGATATGGCATATAAATGCCATATATATAGAAATAAATTGTATATCAATGATATAACAATTATAAACCTAGTGAGGGGCGGCACTAGTGAATGAATCGTATGGATATGGCTTATAGGTATAATACCTATAAGGCATAATAATGTATAATATAATAAATATACATTAAGATATGAATGGATTGTATAAATATGGCATAGAAATGCCATATACATAAGAATAAATGGTAGAATTTACCCATATATCACTGAAACACGATATATAAACCTAGTGATAGCTGGCACTAGTACTGTAAACAGGCACGCAATAGTGCGTGGGGTAAAAAACTACTATAGGGAGGTGGTCGTTGGCGGGCCCCTCCTCGTATTGGTCAAAACTTATGTTATGCATATGAATTTGTCAATACTATATAGAACGCCAAGCATATCCATATAAACTATGGATATGCATAGAAATCCATACAAAAGTAAAAAAAATTATGTATAGAAAAATATACATATATTTATATAAGTGAATCGTATGGATATGGCTTATAGGTATAATACCTATAAGGCATAATAATGTATAACAAGTAAATATACATTGAAATGTGAATGCATTGTATGGATATGGCATATAAATGCCATATATATAGAAATAAATTGTATATCAATGATATAACAATTATAAACCTAGTGAGGGGCGGCACTAGTGAATGAATCGTATGGATATGGCTTATAGGTATAATACCTATAAGGCATAATAATGTATAATATAATAAATATACATTAAGATATGAATGGATTGTATAAATATGGCATAGAAATGCCATATACATAAGAATAAATGGTAGAATTTACCCATATATCACTGAAACACGATATATAAACCTAGTGATAGCTGGCACTAGTACTGTAAACAGGCACGCAATAGTGCGTGGGGTAAAAAACTACTATAGGGAGGTGGTCGTTGGCGGGCCCCTCCTCGTATTGGTCAAAACTTATGTTATGCATATGAATTTGTCAATACTATATAGAACGCCAAGCATATCCATATAAACTATGGATATGCATAGAAAACCATACAAAAGTAAAAAAAAATTATGTATAGAAAAATATACATATATTTATATAAGTGAATCGTATGGATATGGCTTATAGGTATAATACCTATAAGGCATAATAATGTATAACAAGTAAATATACATTGAAATGTGAATGCATTGTATGGATATGGCATATAAATGCCATATATATAGAAATAAATTGTATATCAATGATATAACAATTATAAACCTAGTGAGGGGCGGCACTAGTGAATGAATCGTATGGATATGGCTTATAGGTATAATACCTATAAGGCATAATAATGTATAATATAATAAATATACATTAAGATATGAATGGATTGTATAAATATGGCATAGAAATGCCATATACATAAGAATAAATGGTAGAATTTACCCATATATCACTGAAACACGATATATAAACCTAGTGATAGCTGGCACTAGTACTGTAAACAGGCACGCAATAGTGCGTGGGGTAAAAAACTACTATAGGGAGGTGGTCGTTGGCGGCCCCTCCTCGTATTGGTCAAAACTTATGTTATGCATATGAATTTGTCAATACTATATAGAACGCCAAGCATATCCATATAAACTATGGATATGCATAGAAACCATACAAAAGTAAAAAAAAATTATGTATAGAAAAATATACATATATTTATATAAGTGAATCGTATGGATATGGCTTATAGGTATAATACCTATAAGGCATAATAATGTATAACAAGTAAATATACATTGAAATGTGAATGCATTGTATGGATATGGCATATAAATGCCATATATATAGAAATAAATTGTATATCAATGATATAACAATTATAAACCTAGTGAGGGGCGGCACTAGTGAATGAATCGTATGGATATGGCTTATAGGTATAATACCTATAAGGCATAATAATGTATAATATAATAAATATACATTAAGATATGAATGGATTGTATAAATATGGCATAGAAATGCCATATACATAAGAATAAATGGTAGAATTTACCCATATATCACTGAAACACGATATATAAACCTAGTGATAGCTGGCACTAGTACTGTAAACAGGCACGCAATAGTGCGTGGGGTAAAAAACTACTATAGGGAGGTGGTCGTTGGCGGGCCCCTCCTCGTATTGGTCAAAACTTATGTTATGCATATGAATTTGTCAATACTATATAGAACGCCAAGCATATCCATATAAACTATGGATATGCATAGAAATCCATACAAAAGTAAAAAATTATGTATAGAAAAATATACATATATTTATATAAGTGAATCGTATGGATATGGCTTATAGGTATAATACCTATAAGGCATAATAATGTATAACAAGTAAATATACATTGAAATGTGAATGCATTGTATGGATATGGCATATAAATGCCATATATATAGAAATAAATTGTATATCAATGATATAACAATTATAAACCTAGTGAGGGGCGGCACTAGTGAATGAATCGTATGGATATGGCTTATAGGTATAATACCTATAAGGCATAATAATGTATAACAAGTAAATATACATTGAAATGTGAATGCATTGTATGGATATGGCATATAAATGCCATATATATAGAAATAAATTGTATATCAATGATATAACAATTATAAACCTAGTGAGGGGCGGCACTAGTGAATGAATCGTATGGATATGGCTTATAGGTATAATACCTATAAGGCATAATAATGTATAATATAATAAATATACATTAAGATATGAATGGATTGTATAAATATGGCATAGAAATGCCATATACATAAGAATAAATATATATATCACTGAAACACGATATATAAACCTAGTGATAGCTGGCACTAGTACTGTAAACAGGCACGCAATAGTGCGTGGGGTAAAAAACTACTATAGGGAGGTGGTCGTTGGCGGGCCCCTCCTCGTATTGGTCAAAACTTATGTTATGCATATGAATTTGTCAATACTATATAGAACGCCAAGCATATCCATATAAACTATGGATATGCATAGAAATCCATACAAAAGTAAAAAAAAATTATGTATAGAAAAATATACATATATTTATATAAGTGAATCGTATGGATATGGCTTATAGGTATAATACCTATAAGGCATAATAATGTATAACAAGTAAATATACATTGAAATGTGAATGCATTGTATGGATATGGCATATAAATGCCATATATATAGAAATAAATTGTATATCAATGATATAACAATTATAAACCTAGTGAGGGGCGGCACTAGTGAATGAATCGTATGGATATGGCTTATAGGTATAATACCTATAAGGCATAATAATGTATAATATAATAAATATACATTAAGATATGAATGGATTGTATAAATATGGCATAGAAATGCCATATACATAAGAATAAATGGTAGAATTTACCCATATATCACTGAAACACGATATATAAACCTAGTGATAGCTGGCACTAGTACTGTAAACAGGCACGCAATAGTGCGTGGGGTAAAAAACTACTATAGGGAGGTGGTCGTTGGCGGGCCCCTCCTCGTATTGGTCAAAACTTATGTTATGCATATGAATTTGTCAATACTATATAGAACGCCAAGCATATCCATATAAACTATGGATATGCATAGAAAACCATACAAAAGTAAAAAAAAATTATGTATAGAAAAATATACATATATTTATATAAGTGAATCGTATGGATATGGCTTATAGGTATAATACCTATAAGGCATAATAATGTATAACAAGTAAATATACATTGAAATGTGAATGCATTGTATGGATATGGCATATAAATGCCATATATATAGAAATAAATTGTATATCAATGATATAACAATTATAAACCTAGTGAGGGGCGGCACTAGTGAATGAATCGTATGGATATGGCTTATAGGTATAATACCTATAAGGCATAATAATGTATAATATAATAAATATACATTAAGATATGAATGGATTGTATAAATATGGCATAGAAATGCCATATACATAAGAATAAATGGTAGAATTTACCCATATATCACTGAAACATGATATATAAACCTAGTGATAGCTGGCACTAGTACTGTAAACAGGCACGCAGTAGTGCGTGGGGTAAAAAACTACTATAGGGAGGTGGTCGTTGGCGGGCCCCTCCTCGTATTGGTCAAAACTTATGTTATGCGTAAACATATGATTTTGTCAATACTATAAAGAAAACTTGTTTTGTACATACAAAACTAAATGAATTATATGGATATTGAAAAATAAATGGCATTATATCCATATAATGAAAATATACTTGTATTCTCTTATTATAAGAGAGAATACCGTATAGTTGGTTGGCAAAGACAATTGAAAATACCCGAATTGCAGATGATGGGTTCAAAAACTACTATAGGGTGGTGTAGCAAATAATATGAAGATGATATATCCATATAATGGATATACACTAGTATTCTCTTATTATAATAGAGAATACCATATAAATGGTTGGCAAAGACAATTGAAAATACCCGAATTGAAGTTGACGGGTTCAAAAACTATTATAGGGTGATGTAGCAAATAAAATAATGAAGATATATCCATATAATGGAATTATATGTGTATTCTCTTATTATATGAGAGAGTACCAAACGGTTGATTGGCAAAGACAATTGAAAATACCCGAATTAAAGATATTGGGTCCAAAAACTACTATAGGATGGTCAATGGGCCGGCCATCTACTATTGACGTGACAAAATACTGTCTGTCGGTAGAGAAGATATTAATCCGTCAAATTTGTTTCTTTATTCATTTATGAATATGAGACTTGGCTCCACGGTTAATATTTTAAGCCCAAAGATAATAATGTTGAAACAAAGGCCAAGGTTTCTATTATACATAGAATAACAAATTGTTTCCGAACTTTATCGTTAATCCAAATAAATAATTACAATTGAGGCAGGCTAATAATGATATATATTTTGTATTGATAATCTTGATATATATGTATATTGGTCTGCCATTATCACATACTGAGTTATGTGATAATTCCCTGCGGGGATAAATTAAAAGAGGTGTCCCTATATTAAAAGAAAATAATATATATATATATTATTTTTTCTAACGTACATATCATATATGCGCTCGGTTTTATATTATATATTACCAAAGAGTCTTATATGAATATATACAGATAAATTTTAAATTTATCATCAAAATACAAATGATTTAATTCAATATTTTATATTGGTTAAACAAAAATTGTACATGTGTGGATACAATAATGACGTATGTCGAACAAAAAAGATATTTTAGAATGAAATATGCAAATATAAAGAAAATTATTACGTATTACGAAAAAAAATATTGTGTTTTTAACATCAATAATTAAAAAACTTGTTATTATTAGTGGCGGAACAAGTATATATTGTGAAAACAACAAACGTATACGAATGCTATATAAAAATGGCCGTATTCGATAGAAAACAATCTATAAAATTTATATTGCTAATTTCTATTCAAAAATATGAATGAAATATGAATAAAAACATTATTCTGGTTGATCCTGCCAGTAGTTATATGCTTGTCTCAAAGATTAAGCCATGCATGTCTAAGTACACACGAATTAAAAGTGAAACCGCAAAAGGCTCATTATATCAGTTATGGTTCCTTAGATCGTTAACAGTTACTTGGATAACTGTGGTAATTCTAGAGCTAATACATGCAATTAAAACATGAACCTTATGGGACATGTGCTTTTATTAGGCTAAAACCAAGCGATCGCAAGATCGTTATATTGGTTGAACTCTAGATAACATGCAGATCGTATGGTCTTGTACCGACGACAGATCTTTCAAATGTCTGCCCTATCAACTTTTGATGGTAGTATCTAGGACTACCATGGTTGCAACGGGTAACGGGGAATCAGGGTTCGATTCCGGAGAGGGAGCCTGAGAAACGGCTACCACATCTAAGGAAGGCAGCAGGCGCGTAAATTACCCACTCCCAGCTCGGGGAGGTAGTGACGAAAAATAACAATACAGGACTCATATCCGAGGCCCTGTAATTGGAATGAGTACACTTTAAATCCTTTAACAAGGACCAATTGGAGGGCAAGTCTGGTGCCAGCAGCCGCGGTAATTCCAGCTCCAATAGCGTATATTAAAGTTGTTGCGGTTAAAACGTTCGTAGTTGAACTTGTGCTTCATACGGGTAGTACAACTTACAATTGTGGTTAGTACTATACCTTTATGTATGTAAGCGTATTACCGGTGGAGTTCTTACATGTGCTTAGATACTTGTATTTTTTCATATGTTCCTCCTATTTAAAAACCTGCATTAGTGCTCTTAAACGAGTGTTATTGTGGGCCGGTACAATTACTTTGAACAAATTAGAGTGCTTAAAGCAGGCTTCAAATGCCTGAATATTCTGTGCATGGGATAATGAAATAAGACCTCTGTTCTGCTTTCATTGGTTTTCAGATCAAGAGGTAATGATTAATAGAAGCAGTTTGGGGGCATTAGTATTACGACGCGAGAGGTGAAATTCTTGGACCGTCGTAAGACTAACTTAAGCGAAAGCATTTGCCAAAGATGTTTTCATTAATCAAGAACGAAAGTTAGAGGTTCGAAGGCGATCAGATACCGCCCTAGTTCTAACCATAAACGATGCCAGCTAGCAATTGGGTGTAGCTACTTTTATGGCTCTCTCAGTCGCTTCCCGGGAAACCAAAGCTTTTGGGCTCCGGGGAAGTATGGTTGCAAAGCTGAAACTTAAAGGAATTGACGGAAGGGCACCACCAGGAGTGGAGCCTGCGGCTTAATTTGACTCAACACGGGAAAACTTACCAGGTCCGAACATAAGTGTGTAAGACAGATTGATAGCTCTTTCTCGAATCTATGGGTGGTGGTGCATGGCCGTTCTTAGTTCGTGGAGTGATTTGTCTGGTTAATTCCGATAACGAACGAGACTCAAATATATTAAATAGATATCTTCAGGATTATGGTGTTGAAGCTTATATAGCCTTCATTCATGGTGGCAGTAAAATGTTTATTGTGTTTGAATGTGTTTATATAAGTGGAGCCGTACCTGTTGGTTTGTCCCATTATAAGGACACTAGCTTCTTAAATGGACAAATTGCGTCTAGCAATAATGAGATTGAGCAATAACAGGTCTGTGATGCCCTTAGATGTCCTGGGCTGCACGCGCGCTACAATGAAAGTATCAACGTGTATTTCCTAGACCGAGAGGTCCGGGTAAACCGCTGAACCACTTTCATGCTTGGGATTGTGAACTGAAACTGTTCACATGAACTTGGAATTCCCAGTAAGTGTGAGTCATTAACTCGCATTGATTACGTCCCTGCCCTTTGTACACACCGCCCGTCGCTACTACCGATTGAATTATTTAGTGAGGTCTCCGGACGTGATCACTGTGACGCCTTGTGTGTTACGGTTGTTTCGCAAAAGTTGACCGAACTTGATTATTTAGAGGAAGTAAAAGTCGTAACAAGGTTTCCGTAGGTGAACCTGCGGAAGGATCATTATTGTTTAATATCCTTACCGTTAATAAAAAAATTTGTTTTTATTATAATAATATAATATATTATAGTAATACAAATAAAATATAAATTGCCAAAAATATGATCTTTTATAGATCAAATATAAAATTTCGAACAAGCAAATCGAAATAATAATTGTAATAATAAATATATTATTGCATTAAATAAGAGATAAATAAATAAGCAAAAGCAAACAAATAACAAATTCGAACAAGCAAATCGAAATTATTAAATTTATTTAATATTATTATTATATTGTATATTAAATGCAATTAATTAATAAAACACTGTGTGTATATGGACCATAATATACACGCGTTGCGATATGTATTGTTCATCTCAGTTATGCGCATACATTGGATAATGCAACAACCTAAAATGTACAATGTTGTACCTGATTATTACAGGTTAATGTTTTATATAAATTTCAATATATATCGCTAAAAAAAAGTATTAATACCGTAAATGCCATTTAAAAAATACTTGATATATTATTGGTTATATGAAACTAAGACATTTCGCAGCATTCGTTTTAGGTATAAAAATCAATTTATTGAAGGAATTGATATATGCCAGTAAAATGGTGTATTTTTAATTTCTTTCAATAAAAACATATATGACAAAATTACCAAACCAATATATAAAACTCTAAGCGGTGGATCACTCGGCTCATGGGTCGATGAAGAACGCAGCAAACTGTGCGTCATCGTGTGAACTGCAGGACACATGAACATCGACATTTTGAACGCATATCGCAGTCCATGCTGTTATGTACTTTAATTAATTTTATAGTGCTGCTTGGACTACATATGGTTGAGGGTTGTAAGACTATGCTAATTAAGTTGTTTATATAAATTTTATAATGAAATTTTATAAGCATATGGTATATTATTGGATAATAATAATTTAATTATTATATTATTCATAATATTAACAAATATATGAAAAACATTATCTCACATTAGTAAATAATTTGAATGTGAAAAACGAAGAGAAATATTTTCTTTTTCAATCAAATAATACTGAGAAATGTCTAGCATAAAAAATTTATCTAGAATTGTCTCTTATTAAAGATTAGTAAATAGAAAGCCGTTGACAATATTATTATTCTTCGTTGATTCGTTAGACCAAACAAATGCCATACAAATATATAAAATATATAACGAATTTAATAAAATGTTTTATCATTATATATAAAGAATTAATTGCAAAAAAAGTTATACACAACCTCAACTCATATGGGACTACCCCCTGAATTTAAGCATATTAATTAGGGGAGGAAAAGAAACTAACCAGGATTTTCTTAGTAGCGGCGAGCGAAAAGAAATCAGTTCAGCACTAAGTCACTTTGTCTATATGGCAAATGTGAGATGCAGTGTATGGAGCGTCAATATTCTAGTATGAGAAATTAACGATTTAAGTCCTTCTTAAATGAGGCCATTTACCCATAGAGGGTGCCAGGCCCGTATAACGTTAATGATTACTAGATGATGTTTCCAAAGAGTCGTGTTGCTTGATAGTGCAGCACTAAGTGGGTGGTAAACTCCATCTAAAACTAAATATAACCATGAGACCGATAGTAAACAAGTACCGTGAGGGAAAGTTGAAAAGAACTCTGAATAGAGAGTTAAACAGTACGTGAAACTGCTTAGAGGTTAAGCCCGATGAACCTGAATATCCGTTATGGAAAATTCATCATTAAAATTGTAATATTTAAACAATATTATGATAATAGTGTGCATTTTTTCCATATAAGGACATTGTAATCTATTAGCATATAACAAATTTATCATAAAATATGACTTATAGTTTATTCAAATTATTATGCTTGCATTTTAACATAGAATAAATGTCATTAATTTGATAAAGTGTTGATAAATTAAAATTAATACAGTGCGTTAATTTTTCGGAATTATATAATGGCATAATTATCATTGATTTTTGTGTTTATTATATGCACTTGTATGATTAACAATGCGAAAGATTCAGGATACCTTCGGGACCCGTCTTGAAACACGGACCAAGGAGTCTAACATATGTGCAAGTTATTGGGATATAAACCTAATAGCGTAATTAACTTGACTAATAATGGGATTAGTTTTTTAACTATTTATAGCTAATTAACACAATCCCGGGGCGTTCTATATAGTTATGTATAATGATATTTATATTATTTATGCCTCTAACTGGAACGTACCTTGAGCATATATGCTGTGACCCGAAAGATGGTGAACTATACTTGATCAGGTTGAAGTCAGGGGAAACCCTGATGGAAGACCGAAACAGTTCTGACGTGCAAATCGATTGTCAGAATTGAGTATAGGGGCGAAAGACCAATCGAACCATCTAGTAGCTGGTTCCTTCCGAAGTTTCCCTCAGGATAGCTGGTGCATTTTAATGTTATATAAAATAATCTTATCTGGTAAAGCGAATGATTAGAGGCCTTAGGGTCGAAACGATCTTAACCTATTCTCAAACTTTAAATGGGTAAGAACCTTAACTTTCTTGATATGAAGTTCAAGGTTATGATATAATGTGCCCAGTGGGCCACTTTTGGTAAGCAGAACTGGCGCTGTGGGATGAACCAAACGTAATGTTACGGTGCCCAAATTAACAACTCATGCAGATACCATGAAAGGCGTTGGTTGCTTAAAACAGCAGGACGGTGATCATGGAAGTCGAAATCCGCTAAGGAGTGTGTAACAACTCACCTGCCGAAGCAACTAGCCCTTAAAATGGATGGCGCTTAAGTTGTATACCTATACATTACCGCTAAAGTAGATGATTTATATTACTTGTGATATAAATTTTGAAACTTTAGTGAGTAGGAAGGTACAATGGTATGCGTAGAAGTGTTTGGCGTAAGCCTGCATGGAGCTGCCATTGGTACAGATCTTGGTGGTAGTAGCAAATAATCGAATGAGACCTTGGAGGACTGAAGTGGAGAAGGGTTTCGTGTGAACAGTGGTTGATCACGAGTTAGTCGGTCCTAAGTTCAAGGCGAAAGCCGAAAATTTTCAAGTAAAACACAAATGCCATACAAATATAATTATATTATATAAATCAAGCTAATTAATATACTTGAATAATTTTGAACGAAAGGGAATACGGTTCCAATTCCGTAACCTGTTGAGTATCCGTTTGTTATTAAATATGGGCCTCGTGCTCATCCTGGCAACAGGAACGACCATAAAGAAGCCGTCGAGAGATATCGGAAGAGTTTTCTTTTCTGTTTTATAGCCGTACTACCATGGAAGTCTTTCGCAGAGAGATATGGTAGATGGGCTAGAAGAGCATGACATATACTGTTGTGTCGATATTTTCTCCTCGGACCTTGAAAATTTATGGTGGGGACACGCAAACTTCTCAACAGGCCGTACCAATATCCGCAGCTGGTCTCCAAGGTGAAGAGTCTCTAGTCGATAGAATAATGTAGGTAAGGGAAGTCGGCAAATTAGATCCGTAACTTCGGGATAAGGATTGGCTCTGAAGATTGAGATAGTCGGGCTTGATTGGGAAACAATAACATGGTTTATGTGCTCGTTCTGGGTAAATAGAGTGTCTGGCATTTATGTTGGTCACTTGTTCCCCGGATAGTTTAGTTACGTAGCCAATTGTGGAACTTTCTTGCTAAAATTTTTAAGAATACTAATTGGGTTAAACCAATTAGTTCTTATTAATTATAACGATTATCAATTAACAATCAATTCAGAACTGGCACGGACTTGGGGAATCCGACTGTCTAATTAAAACAAAGCATTGTGATGGCCCTAGCGGGTGTTGACACAATGTGATTTCTGCCCAGTGCTCTGAATGTCAAAGTGA
This sequence comes from Drosophila subpulchrella, assembly GCF_014743375.2. NCBI lineage: Eukaryota > Metazoa > Arthropoda > Insecta > Diptera > Drosophilidae > Drosophila > Drosophila subpulchrella. The sequence goes on along the minus strand of NW_023665480.1, from coordinate 5,588 downwards.
AGAAATTCAAGTAAGCGCGGGTCAACGGCGGGAGTAACTATGACTCTCTTAAGGTAGCCAAATGCCTCGTCATCTAATTAGTCAGTTGTCAGTCATTGCTCTGGAGAGCAGACGTGTTTTTCGAGCGCTCCGTGTGACGGGTCAATTTCGGCAGTAAAACGCTTATTTCCTTGCTAAAAAATAGCATAAATATTCGCGCATTGTGTCCGCAAAATCATTTCCGTGTGTTTTCTGCACAAAAAAAGTGGTAGGAAGGCCAAAATCGCGATTTTCCACCCCAGACAGTTCGAGAAGGTTCGACGTGCTGAGAGAGGCGCTCTCTCGGGCGCTCCGTGTGTCAGGCCAATTTCGGCAATAAAACTCCTATTTCATTGCTAAAAAATAGCATAAATATTCGCGCATTGTGCCCGCAAATTCATTCCGTGTGTTTTCTGCACAAAAAAGTGGTAGGAAGGCCAAAATCGCGATTTTCCACCCCAGACAATTCGAGAAGGTTCGACGTGCTGAGAGAGGCGCTCTCTCGGGCGCTCCGTGTGTCAGGCCAATTTCGGCAATAAAACTCCTATTTCATTGCTAAAAAATAGCATAAATATTCGCGCATTGTGCCCGCAAATTCATTCCGTGTGTTTTCTGCACAAAAAAGTGGTAGGAAGGCCAAAATCGCGATTTTCCACCCAGACAATTCGAGAAGGTTCGGACGTGCTGAGAGAGGCGCTCTCTCGGGCGCACCGTGTGTCAGGCCAATTTCGGCAATAAAACTCTTAATTCATTGCTAAAAATTGCACAAATATTCGCGCATTGCGGTCGCATAGTCATTCCGCGTGTTTCTGCACGAAAAAGGTGGTGGGAAGGCCAAAATCGCGATTTTCCACCCCAGACATTTCGAGAACGTTCGACGTGCTGAGACAGAGGCGCTCTCTCGGGCGCCCCGTGTGTCAGGCCAATTTCGGCAATAAAACTCATACTTCATCGTTGTGAGAGAGGCGCTCTCTTCTCGAGTGGCGCCTGCCTTATCTTAGATAACATTTTGACAGCAGCGCGGTTCGCGTCCTGCACTAAATTTGTAGCGGTTCGTGTCTCCGCAATTGGTTGGTTTTTGGAAATCAGCTGATTTATTCCGCCAGAGGGCGACTACTCCAGGATTCATAGCATACATTCGGCGACTCCTCATCGCTGTATCACTCCGCCAGAGGGCGGCGACTCCTACAACTTTTGCCTACATTTCGGCGACACCTCGTCGTCGATTTTTGTCAGCAGAGGGAAAGGAAATAAATAGTTCACTCACCACAGTTAGCCGGCTGTGCTTGTTGGTGGCTGCTGTCGCCATGGGTGACAATAGCAACACCGGCAGCATGGAAGTGGACAACGCGGCTGTAGCCGCACTCAAAAAATGCACTTGGCAGGTTCTGAGCCGAGAGTCTTGCCAAAAGGAGTCAAAAGGAGTCTACCTCCCGGGTCGCCAGAGGCAATTAGAGGCGTAAAGAAAATCATCGTGGAGAAACGGGAAAAATCTCCCAGCCCAACCCCGAGCTCCTCGAGCTCCTCGAGCCCCTCAAACATCTCTTCACCTGAGGAAGGTGAGATAACTCGCCCTTACATTTTTCCTAAAAAGACCATAAAGAATAAGGCTGCCGTGAATCAAGACAAAAAGATGGATATTGGTCCTAGCACCTCTAACCGCTTCGCTTCTCTGCCGGTAGAGAGCAGCAATGAAAAGACCGTCGATAATGCCGAACCTAAAGCAGCACCCAAGCCCCCTCCAATTTTTGTGCCGGATGTAGAAAACATTGGCGAATTTTTAAACGAACTGCGCACATTGGTGAATTCCGATACTTTCTCTTACAAGGCAACGGGAAGAGGTAACATCAGGCTGATGCCGAAGGACAGCACCACTTACCGAAAAATTGTTGCTCACCTGGACAACTGTCAAGTAGCTTTCCGTACCTTCCAACTGAAGGAAGAGCGAGCTTTCCGCATTGTTGTCAAAGGACTACACCATACTACACCAATTGAGGAGGTCAAGCAAGCCTTTGTGAATCTCGGCCACAATGTGCGTGATGCTAAAAATGCAGTATCAAGAGTAACAAAAATGCCATTGTCGATGTTTTTCGTCAACCTCGAACCAGCTCAAACAAACAAGAAAGTCTTCGAGATCAACAGACTGTGCCATGCCGTCGTCTCCATTGAGGAGCCAAAAAAGTTCGACGGAGTGGTACAATGCTTCCGCTGCCAAGCTTTCGGGCATACTAAGAGGTACTGCAAACTCCAACATGTCTGTGTCAAATGCGGATTATCACACGACTCCCTGAATTGCATGAAGGCAAAGGAAGACCCACCTGTGTGCGGAAATTGTGGTGACGAACACACCGCCTCCTACCGCGGTTGTAGAGTCTACGTAGAAGCCAAGAAGCGCTTCAGCCCTAAGCCTAAGGCAGTAACTACTTCTTCATCCAATCCTGCTCCACACGCAAATTTCCCAGCGAGCAGTGCCGCGAACCAAACAGGGAATCACAAATACAGTTACGCCAACGTTGCTAGGGCTGGCGCGGCTGGAAACTTCGACAATAATGGCCAGTCCCCCCTTGATGCCTTGGAGGAGAGAATGATGCGCCGAATGGAATCCATGATGAACTCCATGTTCAATCAGTTCCAAAACTTAGTGATGACAATGCTCTCCAACCAGAACAATCATAAATGTCCATAAACACCCAACTTATAATATGGAATGCGAACGGCTTGGCTCGGAGCAAGCCCGAGGTCGAGCATTATATAAAGACCAACCAAGTAGACATCTTACTCGTGTCCGAGACACACTTCACCACCAGATCCCACTTTACCATTCCCGGCTACGAAATAATCAACGCATTGCACCCTGGCGACCGGATGCGTGGAGGAGCCTCTATTATCATCAGACGCGGCATTCAATACGAGGAGCTCGAGCCCGTACAACTGGAATGGATGCAGTGTGCGAAAATCCACCTTATAACGTCGCAAGGCAAAATTACCATCGCCTCCGCATACCTCCCTCCAAGATACACACTGAGCCAAAGTGATCTGTCCGACGTACTACTGAATCTGGGTCCTAGATTCTTAATCGGAGGCGACTTCAACGCAAAACATACCTGGTGGGGATCACGAACCGTCAACCCGAAAGGAAGCACACTTCTTGGATGCATCAGGGCACTGGGTTGCACCGTCTATTCAACTGGAGAGCCTACCTACTGGCCACCGACCCAGCCAAAATTCCGGACCTCTTGGACTTTGCATTCAGCAGAGGAGTTGACCCCACAAAAATATCTACGGCTGCATGCCATGATCTTACATCCGATCACAGCATGGTCAAGATTTTGTATAACAACTCCTATCTGAGAAATCCAACTGCAGTCAAGCTCATCAGACGGAATACAAACATCCCGATTTTTAAGTCTTGGCTAGAAAATCATGTAGACCCCCAGCCAGTTCTAGAAAGTCCAATAGACATCGACGAAGCGGTGGAGTACCTCACCAGACAGGTTCATCTGGCAGCAAGCATCGCAACTCCAGAGGCTGAAACCACGCGAACGGTGCACACCAGAGGCCACAGAGACAACTATCTCTGGTCAACCGAGCTGGCAACAATGGTAAGCGAAAAACGGCGTTTGAGGAGGGTCTGGCAGCTTAGTAGAAGACGGTCAGACAAAACAATCTACAACAGGGCTTGTAAAGACCTTAGCAGGATGCTTCTTGATCTAAAAAGCAAGTCCCTAGAAGCTTACCTCGCGGACCTTGAACCCTGTAGTGCACACCACAAGCTTTGGAATGCAACAAAGTATTTAAAGCGACCCACACGGAGGATAGCCCCGGTCAGATCATCAACTGGAGCTTGGTGTCGTTCAGACCAGGAAAAAGCAAACGCCTTTGCCGACCACTTAAAGAGTAGTTTCCAGCCATTCGACCTGTGCGACCCAGTGGACCATCAAGAGACTCTTCATTTCCTGGATGTGGCGTGTCCCATGGACTTGCCCATTCCAGAAATCGACTGCGAGGAGATAGAGGAGGAGATAGCAACACTCAACCATCAAAGTCTCCCGGGTATGATCGCCTGGATGCCGCTGCTCTGAAGTTCATGCCGCCGAACTGCATCGGAAACCTAAGTTCATCATGAACCAAAGTCTAAGACTCGGTCATTTCCCAACACAATGGAAATGTGCCGAAAGTTATCGTCATCGCCAAACCAGGTAAGCCTGAGGCCGAACTGGGATCATACAGGCCATCAGCCTCCTGTCAATTCTCTCAAAAATCCTGGAAAAATTATTCCTGAGGAGATTGATGCCTATATTAGAAGAACAACATGTTATCCCAGATCACCAGTTTGGCTTCAGGCGAGCTCACGGGACTATACAGCAGTGTCACAGAGTAGTCAGCTGCATTCTAGACTCCTTCGAGACTAAAAGGTTCTGCTCTGCAGCGTTCCTAGACGTCAGGCAAGCGTTTGACAGAGTATGGCACCAGGGCCTACTGTTCAAATTAAAGCACAGCCTGCCTACCCCTTACTATCTTCTACTAAAGGGCTACCTCGAAAATAGAAGATTTTACGTAAGGTGCAAACATCAGGAATCGCCTATCCACGAAGTGGCCGCCGGAGTTCCCCAAGGCAGCGTGCTAAGTCCTATACTATACTCGGTGTATACCGCGGACATGCCCATTCCCTCTGGTAGCCACAGCATGGTATGCACATACGCGGATGACACGGCTTTCTTAGTCTCCGAAGACTCCCTGCCAATGGCTGCGCAAGGCCTACAACAAGCTCTGTCCAACATAGAACCATGGCTAAAGAGATGGATAATCATTATCAACCCAGAGAAGTCTACGCATATAACCTTCTCTCTAAGGCCAGGAATATCCCCAGCGGTTTTGTTAAACAATGCTGCCATACCACAACAGCCTTCAGTCAAATATCTGGGCCTGACACTGGACCGTAGACTAACATGGAAGGATCACATAGTGGCCAAAACAAAGCTAATGAAACTAAAAAACCGGCAAATGTGGTGTTATTGCAAAAAGGAGTAAATTATCCTTAAAAACAATGCTCCTTTATAATAGCATAATCAAACCAGCGTGGATTTATGGCATTGAAATATGGGGCACTGCAGCCAGTTTCAAATTTAAAAAAACTAGAAAGAGCAGAAAACAGAATCCTGCGTCAAATTCTAAATGCGCCGTTCTACGTACGTAACACCACAATAAAGAGGGACTTAAAGCTTCCCACAGTGGTCGAAGAGGTAGCTAAATTCAGCAGAAGGCATCTGGATAAAATGGTAGCCCACATAAACCCACTCGCAACCAGAGTACTGGATGGACAACCTCGGAGGTTAAAAAGACGACACCCTGCGGACCTGCCCTTCAGGGTCCCTTGATCCTAAGGCATAATAATGATGTAACCACCAAAACTGACACACAACTCACTAATCCACTCACACCTATCTTGTATATCTTAATACACTCAACACACAAAATATTGTAACCTCACACTCAATTTATCAAAAATTTAATCTATTGCCCACCGGCAGACTTAAATATAAAGTATCATATCAAAAAAAAAAAAAAAA
>NW_023665479.1:145000-255000 GCF_014743375.2 Drosophila subpulchrella | reverse complement strand
TCTGTCTGTCTGTCTGTCTGTCTGTCTGTCTGTCTGTCTGTCTGTCTGTCTGTCTGTCTGTCTGTCTGTCTGTCTGTCTGTCTGTCTGTCTGTCTGTCTGTCTGTCTGTCTGTCTGTCTGTCTGTCTGTCTGTCTGTCTGTCTGTCTGTCTGTCTGTCTGTCTGTCTGTCTGTCTGTCTGTCTGTCTGTCTGTCTGTCTGTCTGTCTGTCTGTCTGTCTGTCTGTCTGTCTGTCTGTCTGTCTGTCTGTCTGTCTGTCTGTCTGTCTGTCTGTCTGTCTGTCTGTCTGTCTGTCTGTCTGTCTGTCTGTCTGTCTGTCTGTCTGTCTGTCTGTCTGTCTGTCTGTCTGTCTGTCTGTCTGTCTGTCTGTCTGTCTGTCTGTCTGTCTGTCTGTCTGTCTGTCTGTCTGTCTGTCTGTCTGTCTGTCTGTCTGTCTGTCTGTCTGTCTGTCTGTCTGTCTGTCTGTCTGTCTGTCTGTCTGTCTGTCTGTCTGTCTGTCTGTCTGTCTGTCTGTCTGTCTGTCTGTCTGTCTGTCTGTCTGTCTGTCTGTCTGTCTGTCTGTCTGTCTGTCTGTCTGTCTGTCTGTCTGTCTGTCTGTCTGTCTGTCTGTCTGTCTGTCTGTCTGTCTGTCTGTCTGTCTGTCTGTCTGTCTGTCTGTCTGTCTGTCTGTCTGTCTGTCTGTCTGTCTGTCTGTCTGTCTGTCTGTCTGTCTGTCTGTCTGTCTGTCTGTCTGTCTGTCTGTCTGTCTGTCTGTCTGTCTGTCTGTCTGTCTGTCTGTCTGTCTGTCTGTCTGTCTGTCTGTCTGTCTGTCTGTCTGTCTGTCTGTCTGTCTGTCTGTCTGTCTGTCTGTCTGTCTGTCTGTCTGTCTGTCTGTCTGTCTGTCTGTCTGTCTGTCTGTCTGTCTGTCTGTCTGTCTGTCTGTCTGTCTGTCTGTCTGTCTGTCTGTCTGTCTGTCTGTCTGTCTGTCTGTCTGTCTGTCTGTCTGTCTGTCTGTCTGTCTGTCTGTCTGTCTGTCTGTCTGTCTGTCTGTCTGTCTGTCTGTCTGTCTGTCTGTCTGTCTGTCTGTCTGTCTGTCTGTCTGTCTGTCTGTCTGTCTGTCTGTCTGTCTGTCTGTCTGTCTGTCTGTCTGTCTGTCTGTCTGTCTGTCTGTCTGTCTGTCTGTCTGTCTGTCTGTCTGTCTGTCTGTCTGTCTGTCTGTCTGTCTGTCTGTCTGTCTGTCTGTCTGTCTGTCTGTCTGTCTGTCTGTCTGTCTGTCTGTCTGTCTGTCTGTCTGTCTGTCTGTCTGTCTGTCTGTCTGTCTGTCTGTCTGTCTGTCTGTCTGTCTGTCTGTCTGTCTGTCTGTCTGTCTGTCTGTCTGTCTGTCTGTCTGTCTGTCTGTCTGTCTGTCTGTCTGTCTGTCTGTCTGTCTGTCTGTCTGTCTGTCTGTCTGTCTGTCTGTCTGTCTGTCTGTCTGTCTGTCTGTCTGTCTGTCTGTCTGTCTGTCTGTCTGTCTGTCTGTCTGTCTGTCTGTCTGTCTGTCTGTCTGTCTGTCTGTCTGTCTGTCTGTCTGTCTGTCTGTCTGTCTGTCTGTCTGTCTGTCTGTCTGTCTGTCTGTCTGTCTGTCTGTCTGTCTGTCTGTCTGTCTGTCTGTCTGTCTGTCTGTCTGTCTGTCTGTCTGTCTGTCTGTCTGTCTGTCTGTCTGTCTGTCTGTCTGTCTGTCTGTCTGTCTGTCTGTCTGTCTGTCTGTCTGTCTGTCTGTCTGTCTGTCTGTCTGTCTGTCTGTCTGTCTGTCTGTCTGTCTGTCTGTCTGTCTGTCTGTCTGTCTGTCTGTCTGTCTGTCTGTCTGTCTGTCTGTCTGTCTGTCTGTCTGTCTGTCTGTCTGTCTGTCTGTCTGTCTGTCTGTCTGTCTGTCTGTCTGTCTGTCTGTCTGTCTGTCTGTCTGTCTGTCTGTCTGTCTGTCTGTCTGTCTGTCTGTCTGTCTGTCTGTCTGTCTGTCTGTCTGTCTGTCTGTCTGTCTGTCTGTCTGTCTGTCTGTCTGTCTGTCTGTCTGTCTGTCTGTCTGTCTGTCTGTCTGTCTGTCTGTCTGTCTGTCTGTCTGTCTGTCTGTCTGTCTGTCTGTCTGTCTGTCTGTCTGTCTGTCTGTCTGTCTGTCTGTCTGTCTGTCTGTCTGTCTGTCTGTCTGTCTGTCTGTCTGTCTGTCTGTCTGTCTGTCTGTCTGTCTGTCTGTCTGTCTGTCTGTCTGTCTGTCTGTCTGTCTGTCTGTCTGTCTGTCTGTCTGTCTGTCTGTCTGTCTGTCTGTCTGTCTGTCTGTCTGTCTGTCTGTCTGTCTGTCTGTCTGTCTGTCTGTCTGTCTGTCTGTCTGTCTGTCTGTCTGTCTGTCTGTCTGTCTGTCTGTCTGTCTGTCTGTCTGTCTGTCTGTCTGTCTGTCTGTCTGTCTGTCTGTCTGTCTGTCTGTCTGTCTGTCTGTCTGTCTGTCTGTCTGTCTGTCTGTCTGTCTGTCTGTCTGTCTGTCTGTCTGTCTGTCTGTCTGTCTGTCTGTCTGTCTGTCTGTCTGTCTGTCTGTCTGTCTGTCTGTCTGTCTGTCTGTCTGTCTGTCTGTCTGTCTGTCTGTCTGTCTGTCTGTCTGTCTGTCTGTCTGTCTGTCTGTCTGTCTGTCTGTCTGTCTGTCTGTCTGTCTGTCTGTCTGTCTGTCTGTCTGTCTGTCTGTCTGTCTGTCTGTCTGTCTGTCTGTCTGTCTGTCTGTCTGTCTGTCTGTCTGTCTGTCTGTCTGTCTGTCTGTCTGTCTGTCTGTCTGTCTGTCTGTCTGTCTGTCTGTCTGTCTGTCTGTCTGTCTGTCTGTCTGTCTGTCTGTCTGTCTGTCTGTCTGTCTGTCTGTCTGTCTGTCTGTCTGTCTGTCTGTCTGTCTGTCTGTCTGTCTGTCTGTCTGTCTGTCTGTCTGTCTGTCTGTCTGTCTGTCTGTCTGTCTGTCTGTCTGTCTGTCTGTCTGTCTGTCTGTCTGTCTGTCTGTCTGTCTGTCTGTCTGTCTGTCTGTCTGTCTGTCTGTCTGTCTGTCTGTCTGTCTGTCTGTCTGTCTGTCTGTCTGTCTGTCTGTCTGTCTGTCTGTCTGTCTGTCTGTCTGTCTGTCTGTCTGTCTGTCTGTCTGTCTGTCTGTCTGTCTGTCTGTCTGTCTGTCTGTCTGTCTGTCTGTCTGTCTGTCTGTCTGTCTGTCTGTCTGTCTGTCTGTCTGTCTGTCTGTCTGTCTGTCTGTCTGTCTGTCTGTCTGTCTGTCTGTCTGTCTGTCTGTCTGTCTGTCTGTCTGTCTGTCTGTCTGTCTGTCTGTCTGTCTGTCTGTCTGTCTGTCTGTCTGTCTTATTTTAACTTACACGCAGAAGCTCCCATAACGCTACTACCTGTTTAGCGCATACAGTGCAGAAGATTTTGTAAAAGTGTAAAATGGAATGGATTTTTTTGATAAATTCTCTCTCTCAATTTTTTTATTTAAAGGCTGAGAATCGTACCAGGGCATTGTTTTTTTAAAGCTATGACTATGACAATTAGAGAGGCCCATTAGAATTGCTACCGTGCGCTAGGTGCCGTTGCGCTGGTAACAGCGCCATGGAATTATTTTAATTGAAAATTAACTAAATTATCGTCGAGTCAATCGACTTTAGCGTTTCTTTTTATTTTATATAAATTTTGAAAAATTTATTAATATAATTTAATTTAATCAGGTCTATATCTTCATTACTTTAGTTGGTTTAGTTTGTGCCACAAAACGGTCATACCGTCTTGTTCGCACGGTTTAAGCAGTTTAAGATTTTAAAACACAAAAATATAAACAGTTTTTCTTCGGTAACTATATTGTTTCAGAGAATACCCATATATAGATGTTAGCCTACATAACTCTGATTCCTTACATATATATACAATTATAACACTTATAAATATACTTATACACTTTTAAAAATTATTTACATTTCAATTTGCTGCACATCAGAGCAAGGAAGCAGGGATACGTACACTTGTAGCCCTTGATGATCAAGGAGGTGAGTCCAGTACTAACAGAACATTAAATCACAGTTTTTTACATACAAATGCATTTTACCAAATAATATACTTACTATACATAAATGTGACATTTAATTCCAGCCATACAACATTGGGATTATGGGTAGTGTGTGACAATACAACTAATATACACTATTTTGCGACTCTTTTTACATATTTCCGTTATATTCCAAATATCTAAATAAATGGCGTCAAAAGTGGCAACACACCCAATGAGTCCTACATCCCCGTTTGTCTGTAAATAACTAAGTTACCTCCCTCTGCTCTCCGATGGTTGTAAAACAATTTAATTTTAAAACTTTTGTGAAAGTTGTACCTTGATTGCTGATTGATCAGTACCCGGTCGGACGGACACAAGATGGACATTTGTAGATCGAATATAAATGTCTCCTTTACAACGTAGCAAACTTCTGAATAAAATTAAAACACCCTCTGCAAGGGTGTAAATATGTGAGTGGTCACCTATAAAGTTACACAAAACTATGTTCGAAATGTTTGCACCCTTCGGTGGGCAAATGTAATTTGACAGTGAATGCTTAACTCTAAAGGATATCTTCTTCTGGCTATACCAACATAAGCACATGGGGTTGAACCGGTCTTATACATCTGCAATCTCTTAAAGATTCCAAGATTAACGATTATGTTATCAGAAATAAGAAGGAACAGAACGGCAACCACCATTCAAAACCTTTGTATCTTATTTACTTACATCTTTTAAAATAATAGTGCGATTGGAAAGGGTTGTGTCAGTTAGATACTATCTACTAGATATTTATGACAAATTAAAAAAAATTTTAATGTACACTGCAACTTAATCTTAAAAAATGTATTTTGGGTGTTAATAGGACTTTCTTAATAATTATGCATATTATAAAACGTCTCTTAAGAAATATTTTTAAATAACCAAACGTAAGCCGTTCGTCCTGACAGTGGTGCCAGCTACAAAATTTAATACCAAATTTCTAAGAAATAATAGAACGTTTTGTGTACGAGTTCTTTAAAAAACGGTTATAATTAGAAACAAGAGTAAACGCTATAGTCAACGCCCTCGACTATCTTATACCCGCTACTCAGCTAAAGGGACTGCGAGATTGCCCACCACACAAAAACGCAACCTATTGTTCACTCTTATTTCAATAATACGCCACGTAGCTTTCCTTCATATATATATATAGGTGGCATGTTAACGAAATCTCGTCATCAGCCGATTTGCTGGATGAATATATCTTCCTACCTTCCACACTCTATTGAATTTGCTAATTATTTTGTATTATTTGGCTATAACTTTTTAATAATTCTCCGATTTGAATCATTTTTGGAATGTAGATAATAAGAAAAAATTCCATTTAAATTTTTAGGATAAATAAAAATCGTGGGCGCTAGACGGGCTTCAGAGTTATGTGCGTTTGTGGGCGTGCCACCTGCTGAAATAAACTCTTATAGTTTCCGAGATCTCAGCGCTCATACGAACAAAGGGACAGACGGACTTAGATTGACTTGGCTAGTGATCCTAATCAAGGAAATTTATACTTTATGGGGTCGGAAACGCTTCCTTCTACCTTTTACATACTTTCCGACAAATCTATTATATATAATTAGGAAACGCAAACCTAAAATTACAACTTGACATATGCAAATTAAAAAAAAACAAGGAAGAACGCTATAGTCGAGTACCTCGACTATCAGATACCCGTTACTCAGCTAAAGGGACCAAAGGGAAATGGATACATGCAAGCAGCAAAGTGAGATTGAAATGCGCCACCTAACGGCGGTAGACAACATTTTTTTTGGATCAATCGATAGGTATTGACGAGACCAATACATTTCAGTCAAAATTTTGTATCTAGCATGAAAATTGTGGGCGCCACAGGCTTGGGCGGTTTGTGGGCGTAAGAGGGGGCGTGGCATATTCGAATAACAAACTTGAGCTGCGTACAAGGCTACGGAATCTGAATCTGAAATCCCAATTCTCTACTTTTGTTAGTTTCCGAGATATCCGCGTTCAAACTTACGATTTTTTGAAGTTTGTGGGCGGTTTTGGCCGTTAAAGTGGGCGTGTTAAACTTTATGTCAATCGATAGGTATTGCTGAGAGCAATTCATTTCAGTTTAAATTTTCACTAGCATCAAAACTGTAGGAGCCACAGTTTTGGGCGGTTTGTGGGCGATTGAGTGGGCGTGGCACTCTACTGAAACAAACTTGCGCTGCGTAAGAAGCTCAGGAATCTGCACGCCAAATCTCAATAGCCTAGCTCTCATAGTTTCCGAGATCTCAGCGTTCAACCGGACAGACAGACAGACAGACGAACATGGCTAGATCGGCTTGGCTACTGATCCTGATAAAGTATATATATACTTTATGAGGTCGGAAACGCTTTTTTCTACCTCCTACATACTTCAACCTGTTAGATACTTTTCGAAGAATCTAGTATACCCTTTTACTCTACGAGTAACGGGTATAAAAAGGAACTGAAGATTTAGGTCACAAAGTAACTATTATAGGAATAAAACCAAGCTCAAAGGAAATAGGTTGGACAATAAATTTTGCAATATTAAAAACTCCATAAGAAATAATAGTCTTATAGTCTAGGTGGCCTCCCTTTTGCTCCCTTTAGCTGAATAACGGGTATCTAATGGTCGTGGTACTCGACTATAGCGTTTTCCCTTGTTATTTGGCGAGTACAAACTTAATATTTTACAAGGGTGGCCTAATTAATGATGGTTAGAAGCCATTTTTCTATTGTAGCATATTTAAATTGGTCTTTCGCTATGTTACTGGCATCCGTTATTAAGAAAAATGATTTATCAAAGACCTCATAAGCTAAAACGGGGTCTGAAGTTATTAGAACTGTATCTTTATTTTTAATTTTTATTGTAACACCTTTTTTTTTAATTTTATCGTCATTGGTTTTACGATGATTGCAATGTTTGGTATGATTTTTCAATAAAATACACACAACCCTATAAATGATTTTATATCTTTTGGATTTTTTGGAATTGCAAGGTTTATTATGCAACATATTTTCTTTAGGTTTGGTTTTATTCATGTAGTAGTTACTAAGTGACCTAAAACTTCTGTATTCTCTTTTCTTATGAATTTGCACATGTCAAGATAAAATTTTAAGTTGGCGTTTCTTAATTATATCCCTTACTAGTGTGTAAAGGGGTATACTAGACGCGTCAGAAAGTATCTAACAGGTTGAAGTATGTAGGAGGTAGAAAAAAGCATTTCCGACCCCATAAAGTATATATATTCTTTATCAGGATCAGTAGCCAAGTCGATCTAGCCATGTTCGTCTGTCTTTATAAACGCTGAGACCTCTGGAACTATAAGAGCTATAAAGTTGCCACTTGGCATGTAGAGTCTTGGACTTCTTGCGCAGGGTCCCACACCTACTTTAACGCGTATAACGCTAACAACCGTCTATTTTATAAAAAAAATTTAATAAAAATTTAAAGGAGATTTTGTTTTTATCAATATCGGACCGTTTATTAAAAAGATATAACTAAGCAATAATTATTAACTAGCAATCTCAATAAAGTGAGAGATGGAATATCGGATGCTTACGAAAATTCACTAGCGCCAAATAGGATTCACGTTGTTTTAGTTGTTAGTAAAATTTCGTAAACAGCCGATTGGAATAAACGATAGGTGGTCCATTTTTTTTTTGGCTGAGTAAATGCGTGGATAGGGTAAGAAAGTAAACTCTAATGATCGAGATTAGATGTAGTTTTCAGAAAAATGAATCACAGTCTTCAGTGGAATAACGGAGTGCTGGCTCTGTTATGATAAGGAAATAAGCTTTTAGCATCAAATGTTAGTTATGCTCTACAGGAACAAAATTACTCATATTGTTTTTGTATAAAAATCGGCCATGCCAGGTTATCAAGTCCAGGTGATAATTACCTGTATAATCCTTTAAAAGTTTACATTGGCCAAACATAAGCACTTTTCCATGATTTTATTTAAAGTATTTCGAACGATATTGAAATTTAAATAATATGGTACAATTGTTGCTGAAACTTTAAGAAATAAGCACGTAACCGGTGAACATCGTGTATTGTGGAATGATCTTTAGAAAATTACAATAATAATTTCTTCTCTAGAAGTATCTCAAAGTCTACTACTTGACCAAAGAAATTTATAAAAGTTAAAGTTAAGGTAATACTCTAGACTAGGGGACTCACCCCCGAAATTCGCAAAAATTATCTTCGATGGACCTCCATTTCTTAAGAACTTACGTGGAAAAATAACTTGGCGGTCGGACATGGTTCTCTTGTAATTGAATTTCAAACTTCCCGGTTTTGCTATAAAAAACAGGGGTGCTTTGATATATTTTAAATCAAAGTAATTATATTTTAATAAGTAGTTATAAAATTAATTACGTTTTTAAATGAGTTCCTATAAACCTAATTGGTTATACAAATAAGTTCCTATAAAAATCATGTAACGTTATTTTTCATTTAATAAAAAATGTTTTTTTTTGTCTACTGAAAAAGCATTTCCAAATAATCATGTTATACGTGCGGTCTATAAAGGACACATGATTGATGTCACAATGCTGTACCGTGATTTCAGTGACGGCCATGAACGATCATGGTCGTCCACGGTCCCCCACCATTTTAATGCATTAAAATAATTTCATTGAACATTTTTCCGAACCAGCATTGAGGTAATGTTCCAGGCTCGTTTTTTTTATAGTGGTGTCCCCCCTAGTCCACGTTGCAGATCCGAATATATGACAAAGAGTTTCCTAATTAACAACTTAGTCGACATCGGAGGTATTCAATGAGAAATTTCATGATGTATGTTAAATATGAAATCAAAACGTCGTGTAAGTACAAATTAAACAAGGAAGAACGCTATAGTCGAGTACCTCGACTATCAGATACCCGTTACTCAGCTAAAAGGACCAAAGGGAAATGGAGATATGCAAGCAGCAAAGCGAGATTAAATTGCGCCACCTACCGGCGGTAGACAGACTTAACTTTTTGAATCAATCGATAGGTATTGACGAGACCAATACATTTCAGTTAAAATATTTTATCTAGCATGAAAATTGTGGGCGCCACAGGCTTGGGCGCTGCGCTGCGCTCAAGCCTACGGAATCTAAATTTGAAGTCCCATTTCTCTATCTTTGATATTTTCCGAGATATCCGCGTTCATACTTACGATTTTTTGAAGTTTGTGGGCAGGTTGTGAGCGTTAAAGTGGGCGTGGCAAACTTTTATTTGGGTCAATCGATAGGTAATATTTTTATTCTAGCATAAAAACTGTAGGAGCCACAGTTTTAGGCGGCTTGTGGGCGTTAAAGTGGGCGTGGCACTCTGTTGAAACAAACTTGCGCTGCGTAAGAAGATCAGGAATCTGCAGGCCAAGTCTCAGTAGCCTAGCTCTTATAGTGTCCCAGATCTCAGCGTTCATCCGGACGGACAGACAGACGTACAGACGGACATGGCTAGATCGACTCGGCTAGTGATCCTGATCAAGAATATATATACTTTATGTGGTCGGAAACGCTTCCTTCTGCCTATTACATTTTCCGACGAATTTAGTATATCCTTTTACTCTACGAGTAACGGGTATAAAAATAAATGCAACGAGCAAAGTTTGGCATGAAATTAAAAAAAAAATCGCGGCGATAATGTCTTTACGTTATGCCATAAAGGTGATGCCTTCAGACAAGCATTCAATTCATTTGTAGGCGTTCCACGGGGAATTACTGGCAACGTCTGCCTGAAATCGCCTGCCAACAACATCAACAAACCGCCAAAGATTTTGTTATTTTGCCGAAGATCCTTCAGTGTGAAGTTAAGTGCTTCAAGTGATTTCTTATGTGCCATTGTGCACTCATCCCAAACAATGAGCTTGCATTACATCAACAATTTTCCCATTGCACTGGATCGGGAAATATTGCATGTTGGAGTATCAATTCTGTTTAAATTGAGTGGCAAATTAAACGCATCTAGAAGAGTCGCCGCAATTCCAGATGATGCTAACGCCAAAGCTATGTCACATTTTGATCGAATATGAAATGACAAATGTTTTTCCTGTTCCTCCAGGTGCGTCCAGGAAGAATAGACCACCATTAATGTTTTGTACACTTGTTTCTGCTGTTCATTCAGCAACGGATTTTGAACGAATTCGTGCAATGTATCAACATTGTATTGCAGCTCTCGATTTCATTCTTGGTTGAATGCATCGTGCATCGATCGATTTGGCGCAATCATTTCTACTTGAATCAGTAGCTTTTTTGCAATAGTCAAGCATTGGTCCTCAATCAGAACCAATCGTTCATTGTAGATTTCATCGGTTATTTGGATGTCAGGATTATTCGTTTGACTGCGCAAGCGATGCAAGATATCTTCACATATGTCGTCCTTCTATTTGTTCCATAACTGAATTGGTTGTGAAAGAAAGCATGTTGTGATGATAATTGCGAACAGTGTTCGTATTTGATACGCATTTCATGAAACAACTGAATCCGCAAGTGTTAAATCCCAATGAGAATCGTTCTTCAGCAAATGCAATAGTTGACATGCTTCTCGATATGTTTGGCATTGGTGGCCATTCACAGTTTTCAAATGCGCAATTATTTTGATCCACGTACATTTACCAACAGCAGTCGCAAATAAAAACATTCGTAATTTCTAGGATGAACAGTATACATGCGACCTAGTGCATCAGTGGAAAACACCTGTGGCCAATCTCGAACTGGGGTCCCTTGTTTGCGACGTTGGAATTTCTTTGTTGATTGATTCCAAGTGTAATACTTGGGCATTTCAACGTCAGCGTCGCTGCGAATGGATCTGCTTCACTCATTGCAAAAAAGCTAGTCAATGTTTCGATGGTGGTCTCTCAGCTCGTTGTGCCGCATAAGCCTCAGTGAAGTAAACTCTTTGAAATTGAATAAAAATTTGCACAATATACTTGATTGTTTTGATGGTTTCCAATTGAAATGTTAGGAAACGAATAACTTATTTTTTTCTCCTTTTTTTCACAATTTCACAGTGAACACAATACCGGTTTGTCACATGAAATTAACTGAGCAGAGAACAATGAGTAGTTGTCAAATAATGTATCACGCACCGGCGCCATATACTTAAAATATTGGTTTGTAGTTCATTCTATGTATCAAAGATGACGCAGTATGAAAAAAATATTTTCCCGCTCTTATGTTGAGATTTTTCGTGAATTTTCTTAGCTATAAACCTCACGGAGCCCGAGAATAAATTGTAGTTTGTAGTTCATTCTATGTATCAATGATGACGCAGTATGAAAAAAAAGATTTTCCCGCTTTTATGTGGAAATTTTTCCTGAATTTTCTTAGCTGTAAACCTCACGGAGCCCGATACCTTTCCAACGAATGCAAATCTGTGGAAGTCGGTTCGTGCGTTCTGGAGTTATAGCGTCGGGAAGGAAAACATGACTAATTTTTATATAGTAGATATGTCTACAAGAAAGGAAGTTAACTTCGGCAAGCCGAAATTTAATACAAAATTCTGAAAAATACAAAAAATGATATTCCCAATAGTATAAGATAATATAATAATATAATGTCAAAAAACACCCCAGCAATAATTTGTTTCATGTTATTTTCCCACCAATTTTTCGATCGTTCCTATGGCAGTTTTATGATATAGTTGTCCGATTTTGATAAAATTAAATTACAAATTCAGATCTAATAAAAAATGTTATTTCCAAGCGTAGGAGGTTATATGTTAAACAAGGAAGAACGCTATAGTCGAGTACCTCGACTATCAGATACCCGTTACTCAGCTAAAGGGACCAAAGAGAAATGGAGATGTGCAAGCAGCAAAGCGAGATTGAAATGCGCCACCTACCGGCGGTATACAAATTTAAGCGTTAGAGTGGGCGTGGCAATTTTTTTTTGGATCAAACAAACAAACTTGCGCTGCGCAAAAGGCTACGGAATCTCAATCTAAAATCCCAATTTTCTACCTTTGATAGTTTCCGAAATAACCACGTTCATATTTACGATTTTTTAAAGTTTGTGGCCGGTTTGTGGGCGTTAAAGTGGGCGTGGCAAACTTTTTTTTAGGTCAATCGATTGGCATTGACGAGAGCAATACATTTCAGATAAAATTTTTTATTCTAGCATCAAAACTGTAGGAGCCACAGATTTGGGCGGCTTGTGGGCGTTAGAGTGGGCGTGGCACTTGCGCTGCGTTAGAGGCTCAGGAATCTGCACGCCAAATCTCAATAGCCTAGCTCATATAGTTTCCGAGATCTCAGCGTTCATCCGGACGGACAGACAGACGGACAGGACATGGCTAGACCGACTCGGCTAGTGATCCTGATTAAGAATATATATATGTCGGAGAGGAGGTAATTCCGTCTTTCGTTAGGCATGAGACTTTAAGGTGTGACCATGGCTAGAACTGGTACATACCCATTCTGGTATGATGGGGACTTAGTTTGCGAACTGAGGTTTCGTTGCGTTGCTAGACCTGGTCTCTCTCTTTCGTCACGATCTGTAGCGTGGTGTACAATTGAGGACTGCTAAAAGGTTAATTATTATGAGCAACAAAGGCAACGAAGACTCGCTGCATCAGCCAGAACACAATATTGAACAACAACAAGCAATCGATCAATCGACTAATGAGAACCAGCATGGAGATGGCTCCAATTTTCCGACATCAGAAGTGGGATTCGGCCCTAACCAAACTTCTTCGAAGGATATCTTCGCGCTGTTAGAACAATAAACCCGGAACTTTCTGGAACTGGTTAAGAGGCTACAGATGCCGGCGAGTGAGTTGCAACAGACTAGCGAGATATGCCTGCCGAAATATAATCCGTACTTTGCTGGCGTGGATGCCACGCAGTGGTGCGCTATGGTCGACATCATCTTACGAGGAAAACCATTAAGTGACAGCGCTCTTATATAAGCGTTAAGTAAAGCTTTGGAAGGCACAGCGGCGCAATGGTTATCTCAAATATGCTACCCAGGAATAACTTGGCAACAGTTTCGGCAATTGTTTGAGCAACGATTCGAGACTTCAGAGACGCCAGCCGCCGTAATTTTAAATCTTCCTAATAGTAGTCCAAGCAACGGTGAAAGCCTGTCTATTTTTGCAAGTCGCAGTGTGACATCACTGTGCAGAAAATTGCGTAATTTGAATTTTGAACAAATTTCCATCGGTTCTTGGTTCTTGGTCACATGGCCAATTTCGACCGGCGTTTGCAGCGAATGATACACACAACGCATGTAAACAATCGACGTGAACTGCAAGCGCAGCTCAAAGTATTCTCAGCGCTAAAAGAGTGCCCTAATGCATAAAACTGGGAACTAGAGGCGAAGCGAGCTAAAACTGGGGACAAAAGTAACGTGCTACAGATGTCAGGAGGTGGGACACATAGCCACTAATTGTCAAAAAAAGGGCAGAATACCGGATTGGGAGTAAGAACGGAAAAAAGAGTGGAGCTATGCGCTATAGTGGAGCCTCAATCGAGTATGCTGGTCAATGGTGAGAAATTTCTAATTACCTTTGATTCGGGAGCTGAGTGCTCATTATTTAAGTAAAGCGTTTTTAATAAGTTAGTTGGTAAGAGGATTCATAGCGTTATATCTTTAAAGGGGATAGGTAATGCCAATACCTACAGTACCGCACAAGTTGAATCAAACATTATGATTGATGGAAGCTCTTTGGTTGTTTTGTTTCATGTAGTCGACGAATTTATGAAAAATAATATTGTAATCGGCAGAGAAATATTGGCTCAAGGGTTTTTAGTAGAAGTCCCCTACGATAATTTTAAAATTGTTCAAATTAAAGTTGTAAACATTTGTGAAAGCGCTCAACCTACTAATTTTGATAAGATTGAAACTGAAATGGTCGAAAATGAAAATGAAATTTTAATATCATTGCTAAAGCAACATTCTAAAGCTTTTATCGAAGGCACTCCGCGAACGCGTCTGAGTACTGGGGAAATGCGTATTCGTTTGATTGAATCGACGAACCGGAGTTAGTACGTGCTAAAATTAAAGAATTTATCGAATATAAAGCTATCAGGCCTAGTAACTCACCATTTGCGAGTCCTGCATTATTAGTAAAGAAGAAAAGCGGCTCAGCAAGACTTTGTGTTGATTATAGAGAATTAAATAAAAATACCGTAGCTGATAAGTTTCCATTACCGTTAATATCAGATCAAATAGCTAGACCTAGGGGAGCTAAATATTTCATTTCTCTTGACATGGCTACCGGGTTTTACCAGATTTCAATGCACCCTGAATCAATCGAATATACTGCTTTTGTTACCACTGATGGGCAGTACGAATTTCTTGCGATGCCTTTTGGATTAAGGGGGTATTCTAGTCTAGAAATTTAAAAGAATCTAAAAATTTTTTTTTTCATAATTCGATAATTTAGATATTCAAAAATATCTCCTTAAACGGATTTTTCAAAATTCAAACTATTTTTAAAATTATGGCTGATTAAGAGAATGTAAGTTATACGTGCTATTCTATCAGTTAGACTGCCTGAAATTTAACGTAATACTTTAAACGCGTTTTTCTCCAAACTACTTTTTCTGATACGGTAGCCATAATATTTCAAGTTCTAATCAGCCGATTTACTTAAAATTTGGCATGAATATTCTTTCAATATCTCTCTATCGCATGAACCAACAAAAATTAAGAATTTGAAATTTGTAATATTTTAAAAAAATTTTTTTTTTTAGTTTTGCTGGTTCATGACATAGCGACATTCGTACTGATTAAGAATCTTTTTTTTTTATTTTTAAGATGACCACAAGGGTAGAAATCATGGCGACGAGGACACGGCCTTTTTTTCCCCCTCTACTTCAAAGACGCATAAATCGATGAAAAAAAAATTTTTTTTTTAATATTATTTTATGTACTCTTCTAAATTAAATAAACAAATGATAAAAAACCCGACACTAAAAATATCAATTGTTTAGTTTTAATTAATTGTTAAAAAAGGCTCGAAACTAAAGCCTCTAGACTAGAATATCCCCTTAAAGACACTCGGCAGTCTTGCTCATTCGTTTGTAATTGTTTATATGAACGATAAATTAATTGTTTCAGAAACGAAGGAAGAAGCGTATGAGCGTTTGAAACTTGTACTAGACGTTTTAGTGAAGGCAGAAATCTCTTTTAACATTTCAAAGTGCTTTTTCTTGAAAACTACAGTTCGCTACCTTGGCTATAGGATACAAGCGGGGAAGATACGTCCAAATCTTAACAAAATAGAATCACTAGTGGCGTTGCCTCCACCGAAGTCAGTTGCTTCTCTAAGACAGTTCATTGGATTAGCGTCATATTTCCTTCAATTCATTCCGGGGTTTTCCTAACTTATGAAGCCTTTATATTTTCTCACATCTGAAAAGAATAGTTTTGATTGGCAAACACAACATGAACAAATTCGCAGTAAAATCATAAGTGTATTAACAAACAAGCTTGTCTTGATTATTTTTGATCCTCAATTTCCGATAGAACTGAATACCGACGCTAGCTCTATCGGGTATGGTGCCATCCTCTTGCACCGCATAAACTCTTAGCCTCATGTGGTTGCATACTTTAACATAGCAACTAGCCCCAGTGAGTCCAGATACACATCATATGAATTGGAAACGTTGGCTGTCGTGAATGCTGTAAAACATTTTCGTCACTATCTGCATGGGAGAAAATACATGATTTTTACTGACTGTAATTCAATCAAATCTTCTCGAAATAAAGTCGAGTTGACACCTAGGATTTATCGTTGGTGGGAGTTTCTACAAGCATTTGAGTTCGAAATTGAATACAGAGAAGGTAAACGTATGGCACACGTGGACTTTCTATCTAGGAACCCGGTGTGTCTAAAGAATAAGTTAGTACCAAATAAAATAGAAGAAAATCGAATTGACTTAACAGAAATATCGGAGAACTGGATACTGGTGGAACAACAAAAGGATCCAGAAATATCAGAAATCTTAACTAAGTTGATGAATGACGATTTACCATTGGCATTATTTGCCACTTATGAAATTTGATCAAATGTCTTGTATAGAAAGATTCAGAGGAATTCAAGAACTCGTTGCTTACCTGTAGTGCCTCGTACTTTTCGCTGGTCAGTTATAAATCAGGTACATGAGTCTATCATGCATCTAGGTTGGGAGAAAGCACGGGATAAAGTGTACGATCATTACTGGTTTCGGGTATGGCAAAATATGTTCGAAGATTTGTGGAGAACTGCATTACATGCAGAGTTTCTAATGGTACGTCAGGAAAACCTCAAATGGAATTACACCCAATTCCAAAAATAAGCATTCCTTGGCACACTGTTCACATAGATATATCGGGAAAATTGAGGGGAAAAAGTGATCGTAAACAATATATTATTGTACAAATCGACGCTTTTACAAAATACGTTTATCTATTTCACACCTTTTCCTTGGATGCTAATACTTGTATAAACGCAATGAAATCTTCGATTGCCATTTTTGGCGTGCCAACACGTTTAATTGCCGATCAGGGGCGCAGCTTCACGGGCACAAAGTTTGTGCAATTTTGTTCTGCCAAAAAATACACTTACATCTAATTGGAACGGGCGTAAGTCGAGCCAACGGTCAAATTGAAAGGGTCGTGAGTACACTGATGAATCTGTTGACGGCTGTTGAGACAAGCTCTAGATCGTGGCAGGATGCAGTGGGGGATGTACAATTAGCTCTTGACTGCACAGTTAATCGTAGCACTAAGTGTAGTCCTTTAGAACTTTTGATTGGTAAAGTTGGGTGACCACTGGGGTTGATACCTATTAGTGATACCGAAGATGAAATTGACAAGATTTAATAAAGGGAGTTGGCCGCTAAGAACATGGAGGAGGCCGCTAGATATGAGAAGACAAAATATGATAAAAATATGGCTAAAGTAACAAGGTTCTGTGTGAGTGACTTTGTGCTGCTTAAAAACAGCGAGAGATAGCAAACGAAATTAGATCCAAAGTTCAGAGGACCCTTTTTGGTGGTCGAGGTATTGGACGGAGGCCGATACGTTTTAAAGTCTACACAGAACAATAGGCGTTACAAGTACCCACACGAAAGTTTGCGAAAGTTACCGGATGTGCAAATTCCAGAAGAGCTTGATGTAAATTACAAAGAACAAAGTCAGTTGGAAAAGCCTGTTGAAAAAGAGAGTATTCGTGAAGCCATGTGATTGGCGATGGACGAGAGTTGCTTTAGAAATGTGTTTGATGAATTTGTAAAGTCATGTGATTGGCGACGAGAGTTGCTTTACAAATGTGTTTGATGAATTCGTGATTGGCGATGGACGAGAGTCGCTTTACAAATGTGTTCGATGAATTCGTGAAGCCATGTGTTGGGCGATGGATGAGTAATGTGTTTGATGAATTCGTGAAGCCAAGTTATGGGCGATGGACGAGTAATGTGGTTAATGAATTTGTGAAGCCTTGTTTTTGGGCGATGGACAATTTAATTTGTTTGAAAATGTGTGAAGCCAATGTGTTTGGCGAAGAATTGTTTTCTAGTTATGTTTTTGGTTTACGAATTAACGATTTGTACTGATTAATGTATAATTTAAAAATGTTTTATTGTTCTCTTGTTTGGAAACGTAAATGAAAAAAAAATGGGTTATAAGAGAATATAACAGAGATATGTTAAATTTGCCTACATGTTAAAAATATAAGTTAAGTTATGTTAATGAACATTATATGGATTTGAGATTATGTGGTTATGTTCTTTGGAAGCATTCAATATAAATTATAAAGTGGAATGAAATTCAGATGTCCTGCGTTTTCGCTGTGCAGCTCTGTGTCCTGCTGCTGCTCCTGATGTACCCCGTCCTAGGCCAGGTGCTGGAACGATGATTAGGTTGGCGGTAAACTTTACCGCTATTGCTAGCCTTAAGCTCAGTCAATAGTAAAAGATATGTTTTAACGGCTTTGCCGGAGTATGTAATTTATTCAGACAAGTGAACTATCGTATTGTTCGTAGAAGACTGGCAATCAGAGTTTACAATAGGAACCTTAAAGCCAAGCAGCAATGCATCACGCCACAAAGTCATGGTCGGCAAGCCGACTCAGCATTCCATACAGCGCAGCACTCCACTTCAAATATGAAGTGTCAGCATATCACTGTTGGTCGTTCTTAGCGCAGAGCGCTGAACTCAAATGTGGCGCATCAGCATTACTTAGGTAAGCTTATTGATAACTTGAGTAATACATTGTGCAATATTATACTTAGTTGTTAACTACCCCCCTCGGGCGTATTAAAGTTGTCAATGGCCTTCTGTAATTCCATAGAGGCTCGTCTTCTCCTTAGCACCAGAAAAGGATGAGAGAGCCGATCAGTCCAACGTTCAAAAACACACCAACTGCGAACCAAAGTTTGGGCGAGCGAGAAAAGGTATGCTTAAAACTGGGTCGTGGCCGATGATGTTCAGTAGCGGTGACCTAGCAATGCCAGGCTGCTTGCTTTGCATCTTTCGCAAGTTCACAAATTTGGTGCCGTTGATTGTTGCAGAGTTTTCGAACGTTACCTGGTGCGTTTTAGACGCGAACACTTCTGCGCCATTGTCTATTTGGATGCGGGCTGTTGCTTCATTGATAATTACGACGCCGTCATCTACGGGCATTATCGCCCTCAGGTGGCTAGGTTGAGTGTAGCAATGGGCAGTGTTTCCTGCGTGGAGCGAACGCGCACATGTTTCTTGTCGAGACCGTTCGCAAAAGGTGTTGTGTGTGGTCTCAGTGCATTCTGTGGTCACGAAAGTATCCTCTTCACATTCCTCCAGTGTGTTTTCGTCGAGACGTAGGACGACTTGTTGGTGAGACACAGGGTAGACGGTGACCATCTTACATCTGAATTTGACTTTTGTAAAGGCTATTAATATATGAATTATGTTTTTGGACTGAAGGACTCTTATTTTGGAAACTTCTATCTATTGGAATGTCTTCTTCGATTAGTGATTTCAAATCAGCGTGATCAAGAATAGTAGGGTTTACAATGTTGGATTTTGCCAAAGTAATAGTGAGAATTAAATTTTGAGTTTCTGTGCTTAGCATACTATTTCTTGCCAAATGTGCTCCGAATAGATGTGGGGTGTCAACCAAATCGTTCTTACGGGCTTTTATAATATTGTTGATGGTGTCCGTTAGTTTGTTTATCTGTTTCTGAGTTTCGGAATTTATGGCAATCTGTCTAGAATTGGACTCTACTAGTTGCGCCTCGGTGATTCTGATCTTCAAGAAATCTGCTGCATCAGGTGTGCCTGCAACCACCTTTAGTGCAGTACCCAAAAAGTCTAAGCTTCTAGCAACTCTATTGTGTATTTTGAGAACGGACAAAAGGGTTCTTAGATGGCCAGTATCGACGTCTAGCAACTTACTCATATGCGAGTGCGGAAAGGAATCGGACAATTTTTCTGTTTCATCTATCATATTGCTATACTCAGAGAGGTTACTTGAGTGTCTCAAATAATCTCTTTGTTCGAACACTAACACCTCACCGTCTAGTACCGGGATGTAGTCAGCGTGCGAAAAGTCGGTGATGCGTGCATTGACCGCTGCCAGGGAGATAAGCAATGTGAGGGCAAACCTGAAATCCAAGCATAGCATAAGATAGGGTGTTTAAAGTTTCTTAAATTGACTGACTAACTAATTTTAGAAGGCCACCTATTTGAGGTTGTCCTTGTGGACCACCCTCCCCTTAATAAGGACAGCCGTTCCGAGGACTGCTTTCACTTTTTAACAAGATGTAAGTTCAAATTATGAATATATTTAACTTTTTTTTTGTGAAAATACTTTTGACCTCCCTTTTACATGGGTGGTCAAAAGTATTTTCACAAAACAAAAGTTAAATATTCTCATAATTGGAACTTACTTCTTGTTAACTTTGGGATCAATGGAAAGGTAATTTAAATGCCGTTTGAATGATACAATACATTTCTTAACCCATTCAGAACTTATTGAAAAGGACGAATTTGAGTAAACATCTACTTTTTAAACTTTTTTCCTCGACTTGAAAACTTAAATTTTTTGATGCAAAAAGTTTCTTCAAACAAAACTAATAGTAACAGCAAAAATAATTTTTCAAAAATCATTTTGCTTATATTTTTTATGTTTTTTTGAAAATGTTTAGAAACATGAATTTGAGCCATATTTTTTCTTTTTTTTATGCTATAGTTCAATAAAAAAAAACAAGAGAAAAGGAAGTGAAACTAACACACCTTATCCATAGTCCCCTAGCGGCTTGTCGGCGTATTAGTGAAAAAAGCTAATTTGCTGCATGTGGTGTCAATCTCTATTGAATTGCAAAATGTTCATAATTATTTGGCTATAAACTTTTAATAACTGGTCCGATTTCAACCATTTTTGGCATGTAGATAGGTTTTGATAATAAGGAAAAATTCCTACTTAAGGTTCAACAAAATATTTAAAGTGTGGGCACTAGACGGGTTTTAGTGTAATAGTCGTTTGTTGGCGTTAGAGTGAAGCCCAAGAATCTGCAGGCCAAGTACCAACACTCTAGCTGTATAGTTTCCGAGATCTCAGCGTTCATACGGACAGATGGTCAGACGGACATGGCTAGATCGACCAGGCTAGTGATCCTGATCAAGAATATATATACTTTATGGGGCAGGAAACGCTTCCTTCTACCTGTTACATACTTTCCGACGAATCTAGTACTCCCTTACTCTACGAGTAACGGGTATAATTATATATGATTTACGTTGATGCACTACGAGCAGTACAAGCAAGTGGAGCAACGACACCAAGCACGTGCTGGTTACGCGCGGGGCCCTTTTACCAATTTGGGCAAAAAATGCGAGATCGCGAGGAAGATACATAAAACAAATAGAGACGGGACACAAATGAAAATAAAAGACGCAGCTAAGAATGAAGCAAATGAGTAAAAATATTTGTTTTAATACCGGGATAGAAGTTGAAGTGCAGATTTAATGATTAAGGTTGTTATAACTATTACATAGAACGCGAAAGGGCTCCTGCAGACAAAAATTGTACATCGTGGCAAATTTAGGAGATAATAATTTCGTGTTAGTCTAACAGGAACATTGAAAGTTAGGCGGTTTACAAGTTATCACCTCTTATAAGATTTTGCATAAAAATAGTACCAAGCATTGTTCTACGATTTACAAGTGTAGGTAAATTAAGCAATAGTAATCTACTCTGGTAGGAAGGTAGGCATACGTTTTGATCCCAGTTCAAACTACGAAGGGCAAAAAGAAGAAATTTTTTTTGTACCGACTCGATACGGTCCATATGCACTTGATATTGTGGACCCCAAGCCGAAGAACAACATTCCAAAATAGGACGGACAAGGGGGGTAAATAATAATTTGGTTGTATAAGGGTCACAAAATTATTTTGACCAACGCTTTATAAACCCAAGAACACTCATGACTTTGTTAACAGTGGACATTATGTGGCAGACAAATTTAAGTTTTGGGTCCAGAAAAACACCAAAAATTTTTAACTGAACATATACGTGGCGTATTTTGAAGAGAGTAACTAACAAAAGTAGTAGTACACCTATAAAAAGTCATAACGTTGCATTTAAGGCAGTTAAAATTTACAAGGTTGTACTCACACCATCCCTGAAAACAATGAATATCTGACTGTAAGTTGAAGCCCGACGCTATATCATTATATTATAAACAAAGCTTAACATCATCAGCATACATTGGTACACGAGAAATGTTATGATAGAAGGAAGATCTTTAATAAACAAAGAAAACAGCAAAGGGCCCAAATGACTACCCTTAGGCACTCCAGATGTCACGTAGATAAATTTTGAAGCAGCGAATATAACCCTCTGAGTCCTACCATTCAAATAACTTGAAATCCAAGTTAATAGATTACATGGAAACCCATGCTGATCTAGTTTGAATAAGAGAAGAGAGTGGTTGACAGAGTCAAAGGCCTTACTAAAATCTGTATATATAACATTAGTTTGCATTTTTTTCTTAAATCCATTTATTACAATAGATGACAATTCAAGAAGGTTGGTGGTGGTCGATCTTCGCTTAACAAAACCATGCTGACACGGTGGTATTAGCGAGGAACATAAATGTTGCAAATGAGAAGTGTATTATTACTCAAATGTTCTAGGAATTGCCGACAATTTAGAAATACCTCTATAATTCTGGGCATCCGCCTTCGTACCCTTACGAATAATAAAAGAGTCCTTCCAGATAGTAGGAAAAACTGATAATGAAATAGACAAATTAAAAAGTTTAAGAATCGGTTTACATATGGTTGACGCACAAAACTGAAGCACACACCCAGGGAGTCCATCTGGACCGGGAGAGTAAGTTGGCGTTGTTGTTGCTAAATCTCTTAAGAGACAACTTTCCGTAATTACAGGGGTAAAAATTTCCCTATTTAAGAGATTATGGTAGCTAGAATTTGACCAAACAGCCGAACTATAAGTAGTTTGGAAAAAATCGGCATATAAATTAGCAATTTCAGAATCCGTCGGTGCCTCCATTGAGTTTAAACGTACCGATGAAGGTAACGCCAATGACTTACGCTTGGCATTAACAAAGTTATAAAACTGTTTCGGATCATTTGAAAATTCAAGTTTACTTAAATACTTACTTACTTACTTACTTAAATACATAGAATAGCAATGACTATTGAGAACATTAAAATCCGATCGAGCCACCACATATTTTGAAAAATCAGATGGGCTACCCGATTTTGTATACTTTTTATAATTGTTTGTTTTAAAGTTTTTAAGTCTTTGAAGCGCATTGGTAAACCAAGGAGGCCTGTTTAGCTTTGAAGGAAGCCTATCAGGAACGCATTCATTAAAAAAGTATTTAACAGTTTATAGAATAGTTCAGTGGCACTTTCAATATCCATACAATTGTACAAGTCTGTCCAATTATATTGAGAAATCATATCGTTAAGTTTTTTATAGTCACATTTTCGAAAACATCTCATTTTAGTTTGAGGAACTAAAGGAGAGAGGGTATCAACGCATGGGAGGCAGATTGTCAATTCCATTGTTGGATGATATCGGTCTTCAGGTACAACAAGAGCGTCAATTCTAGATACCGTGACTTCAGACGGGTCTGAAACAAACACAAGGTCTAGTTGTCTATTTAATGAATTCCGTATAAAGCTTACTTGCTGTAACGATAATTTTAAAAGACCATCTACAAAATCATGGACGGATAAGGGTATAGCGACAAGTGAGTCAGTAGGAGAAGACCAAGAGATATCAGGGAGATTAAAGTCACCCAAAACAATCAAAAGGTCTCTGTTAGAAAGAAGGGATAGAACAGATTTTATGGCAGACAGATGGTGCGCATAAATTATTAAATCAGAGCCAGGTGGAATATAGGAACATGTAACAAAAATAGATAAGGATTGCAAGGAAACTTTCACACTAACAAATTCAATATCCTTAGGGATATGAAAGTGAATTTTCTCAAATGTTAGGCTAGAGGTAACGGCAACCAGCACACCAATCGAAATTGTTCAACTGCAATATTATCGGATGGGAATTAATCACGTATAAATTCTAATTTTCTTACGTCCCCCAGCAGCAGTCTGAGCCTCACTAAGCTGAGAGCCAGAAACGGCACCTACTGTACCTATGGGTACGGTCGGCACCGAATTGTTTGACTTAGCCAGCACTGAAGACTTTTTCACAGCCAGACTTCCAGAAACAAGGACTCCACCGGAATTAGCTGTATCCATAGGCACAGTTGGCTCACAGAAACTGCTGCTGCTACCAAGCTCGGATTTGGGGTTGATTCCATGATCGTACATACTAACTGCCGCTAAGCTGGCTTTCTTGTGTTTGGGCGACTCAATTAGTAATTATACCCGTTACTCGTAGAGTAAAAGAGTATACTAGATTCGTCGGAAAGTATGTAACAGGCAGAAGGAAGCCTTTCCGACCCCTTAAAGTACATATATTCTGGATCAGGATCACTAGCCGAGTCGATCTAGCCATGTCCGTCTGTCCGTCTGTCCGTATGAACGCTGAGATCTCGGACACTATAAAAGCTACAATACTGGGATTAGGCATGCAGATTCCTGAGATTCCTGCGCAGCGCAAGTTTGTTTCATCAGAGTGCCATGCCCACTCTAACGCCCACAAACCGCCCAAAACTGTGGCTCCTACAGTTTTGATGCTAGAACAAAATTTTTAACTGAAATGTCTTGTTCTCATCAATACCTATCGATTGACCCAAAAAAAGTTTGCCAAGCCCACCTTAACGCCCACAAACCGCCCACAAACATCGAAAAATCTAAAAAATGAACGTGGATATCTCGGAAACTATCAAAAATAGAGAATTGGGATCTCAAATTTAGATTCCGAAGCCTTGTACGCAGCGCACGTTTGTTACGCGAATATGTCACGCCCACTCCAACGCCCACAAGCCGCCCACGCCTGTGGCGCCCACAATTTTCATGCTAGTTAAAAAATTCCAACAGAAATTTATTAGTCTCGTCAATACCTATCGATTGATCCAAAAAAATGTTGCTTCGCCCACTCTAACGCCCATAACGCTTAGATCTGTCTTCCGCCGGTAGGTGGCGCATTTCAATCACGCTTTGCTGCTTGCATATCTCCATATCCCATTGGTCCCTTTAGCTGAGTAAAGGGTATCTGATTCTTCCTTGTTTATTATTAAATTGAGCACAATCGGAATTGAACACCTCATTAAGCTGTTTAAAAGCACCTGAGAGACTCAATAGGCTGTCTCGAGTCTGCTTAAATTAAATAGACATAGATTGGGTCCTCCGCGTCAAAAATCTATACCATGTATCCATAAACATTACAGCGGAAGTAAATGTATAACTATTGTTACCCCAATATTGGGCCAAGAAAAGATAAAATATTTTGACATTTTGAAGCATTTCTCAAATATTAAATTCAAAGTGGTTTAGGAAAATGTTATAGCCAAACGAACAGGCTTTCCAAAAATACCATTTTAATGGTGATGACTTTTTATTTATAGATACTATGTCCAACGAAACTTTTATTTCTATCTATACCCCACTCTCTCCTATTTATAAATTTTGAGGCATAATATATATAACTAAAAATTGAAATATCATGATGAAAATAGATGGACCAACCAATAAAAACCCTCATGGTATTTCCCTTCCCTTTGTGTGTGGATCCTAAGTCCGTGGTTGTTTCATAAAAGAAAGAGGTCAATATTAATAAGTTACAGTCCCTGGACTTTACCGATTTGAATGCAATTTAAAATGCAAATTTTGAAGAACTTGTTTCCTTTTATACCCATTTCTTGTAGAGTAAAAGGGTACACTAGATTCGTCGGAAGGTATGTAACAGGCAGAAGGAAGCGTTTCGGACCCCATAAAGTATATATATTCTTGATAAGGATCACTAGCCGAGTCGATCTTTTTGGGTCAATCTATAGGTATTAACGGACATGGTTTAATACCTATCGATTGACCCAAAAAGGTTTGCCAGGCCCATTTTGAATTTTTGAATGTTCTTTGTAGACTCTTTACGATTTACTATTTTGTAACTATTTGTAGGGAGGGAAATCAACGTAATGCATAATTCATAATTCTTTAAGGAAATCAGGATATTGTAATAAAGTAGGTTCTATAAGTTTATCTTTTAAATATTGGAATGAATTTTGGACTTTGGATGACAGTTCAAATGGAACATTCTTTTTACATAATCTAGTTATGTGGCGTGAATAGTCGGCGAAGTTTTTAATGAAATGTCTATAATAATTGGCAAATGCTGTAAATCGTCTAGCGCTATATGCATCATGTGGGATTGGATAGTTTTTACGACGTTATATTTCTTGTCATCCGTTAAGATTCCATTGCATCTGTGCATTTATGACCAAGGAAAGTCACTTCGTGCAAAAAAAATGGACATTTTTGTGGATGTAGCTTTAAAGTGTATGCCTTGCATATTTCAAAAATATCTTTTAAGTTTTTAAGCATATGTTTTTCGAAACAACCAATGATTATTAAATCATCCATATAAAGGAATGCTTGAGAAGCTTCAAGTCCAGAAAATGCAATAGTCATCATTCTCTAAACTGAATTTGGGTCTATTTTTAAGCCGAAAGGTAATCGCTTGTAACGATGTGAGCCATTGCTCGATGAAACCAACGTTATGTTTCTTGAATTTTCTTTTAGTTCAATTTGATGGAAACCTGACATTAAATCAAGGCATGAGAAGTACTTTTCTCTACCTAGTTGATCCAAAATGTCATCGATTATTGGGAGTGGAAATGTATCAGACAGAAGTTTTTAGTTGATTTGACGATAGTCAACTTCTAGTCGCCACTTCTTTTCGTATGAACCCTGAAGGGCTTTCTTTGGGACAAGTAGAAGTGGGCTGTTCTATTCTGATACAGGGGGTTCGACTATATTGTCCTTAATTCATTTTCCTACTTGTTTTTGAATTTCCTCAACTTGGCTGTGCGGGCTTCGATAATTATACCCGTTACTCGTAGAGCATAAATGTATACTAGATTCGTCTGAAAGTATGTAACAGGCAGAAGGAAGTGTTTCCGATCTCATAAAGTATATATATTCTTTACCAGGATCACTAGCGGAGTCCATCTAGCCATGTCCGTCTGTCCGTCCGTCCGGATGAACGCTGAGATCTCGGAAACTATAAGAGCTAGGCTATTTGGATTCAGATTCCTGAGCTTCTTACGCAGCGCAAGTTTGTTTTAGCAGAGTGCCATGCCCACTCTAACGTCCACAAACCGCCCAAAACTGTGGCTCCTACAGTTTTGATGCTAGAGTAAAAATTTTTTTTTATTTTTTTGTTTATACTTTGCTTGTTTATTTTGAATCTTCTTTTACGAGACTAACAAAATGCGTTAAAATCTTGAAGTACTACATTATTCTAACAGTTTGTTAAACTGTATTTATGTTAACTGTCCTAATAATTGTCGCTGGATGGGACAGTCGTTACGACGATGGCGGGAACGGCTACATACCAACGTTAATGCTCTAGCGAGGTGGTTTGGATGGGTTGACAGCTTTGTATAGTAATTTTCCATGTGTTGCGCTATTACGTCTCGAACGGGGAGTATATTCAAGTCTCTCTGAATATTTCCACTCCGAACGTACCACGGTGCCCCGGTGATAGTTCTCAGGATCTTTGCTTGGGCTCTCTGCACGATTACTACGTTGCTGTTGCTTGCGCTCCCCCTAAACTGGAAGCCATAAGTCCAGATTGGTTTCAAAACGGAGTTGTAAAGAAGGACCTTGTAGTCCAGACTGGGGGGGAAGCGGTATTTTATAAGCCAGTTTAGACTGTTTGCCTTCGGTCTTAGGTGAGTTCGCTTAGCTTCAATATGCGTGCGCCAGGTAAGCCGTCTGTCGAGATGTACGCCAAGATATGTTACTTCATCTGACTGAGGAAGCACGGTGTTGTTTAATGTAAGGTTTGGGCAATTTCGTCTACTTAAGGTAAAGGTTACTTGTTTACATTTTTGCTCATTTACTTTTTTACGCCAGTCTGAGAGCCATTTCTCTACTACGTCTAGATGGGCCGCAAGTTGCGCTGATGCTTGTTGTGGACATTTAAATGGACTAAGGATCGCGGTGTCGTCGGCAAACGTAGACATAGTCAGTGGTCTGCTCGTAGGAATATCAGAAGTGTAGAGTAGGTTTAAAGTTGGCCCGAGAACGCTGCCTTGAGGAACTCCAGCTTCGATGTTGTGTTCAGCTGACATGGAAGTATTGCATCTGACAACAAATATCCTGTTGTAAAGATATGACTTCAAGAGTTGATGCGTGTTATTAGGGAGCATTATTTTGATTTTATGCACTAGGCCGTCAAGCCATACTCTGTCGAATGCTTGTGAGACGTCCAAAAATACCGCACTGCAGTATTCCCTACTTTCAAATGCACTTCGAATTTCTGATGTTATGCAGTTCACCTGTTCGATAGTTCCATGCATTTTTCAGAGAGTTTTGATAGACACGAAAGTAAATTTATTGGTCTGTATGAGGAGGTGAACGTGTGTTCTTTTCCTGGTTTTGGTATCATTATGATGATTGACTTTTCCACCTCTTTGGAAAGCAGCCCAGTTTTGTCATCATCATCATCACCATGCCTTCGCATGGTCGAAATACAATTGGTTCGGTAATAGGAAAGTCGTCTTCAGTTTGCGATTTTATATTACGCACGTTTGTTGCTGGATTTGGCGGGAACACATTTTTAAGGTGGGCAGCGAATGTGTCGGCTCTGTCTTTGTCGTTTCGGGCCCAGCAGCCTGCAGGGGTCCTTATTGGCGTAACCGTTACTGTTGGAGGGCTCAGTGTTGAGTGGGCTTTCCATAATGGGAATTTTGAGCTGGATGGAGATAGGTGTTCTGTATAGCGTTGTTGGCATCTGTCTTCTTCTTGTCGTAGTGCTCTGGTGAGTCGGCGAGAAGCTTCATTTAACTGTTGCTTTGCTGATGGCGATCGAAGTAATTGCCATTCGCGCCGGGAACGACGCTTTGCCAGAACTAGCTGCTCTATTTCTGCATTCGTGTGCTTTGTGTTAGGTGTGATGTTTTGCCTTCGTGGTGTTGCGATTCGAGCCGCTGAAGCCAAAACTGACTCTAGCATGCTTACGGTTCTGTTGATGTCGTCTTCGCCGGTTAGCTGTGGTGTAAGTTCAATGTGAGAATTTACGTTTTTTTTTAATTTGAGCCAGTTTGTGCTGTTAGAGGCTAACATGACGGGGTTGTCATTATTAACTGGCTGTTGGTTTAGGCTAAAGAGTACAGGCGAGTGGTCTGATGATAGATCCGAGAGAGAACTGGCGCTTATTTATTACGTCGATTTCATTGTCATTCAAAAATTGTGCTAGCTCAAGTTTGTGCCGTGAAACGCCGTTGGCATTCCATTGATTATTTTGATAAGCTGTTTTGGAGCATCTGAATCAAAATATTTTGATTGGTCAACACACTTTGCATGGTAATTTGCATAAAAGAAATGAATTCATCCATACTATGTTGCAATCTGAGTATCATCGTTTCCATTTTATTTTCTGTGTGCTCTGCAGGTTGGTGAGAGACTGTAGGTGGTGATTGGACATTGTTCGCAGGGCTCGCATGACCCGATTTTATAACGCTTCCAAAACTTACGATTTTATTTATAGTGGAACTGCCGAGTGAAGATCGGTCTGCTGACGAGAAGAAAATTTCAGGTGTGGATTTGGAGGGTATCAATGGTGTGTGGTGAGATCGTGCTGTTGACACTCTTTGGTTGATCCGATTTTTTTACTCCTTGTATACTGGACAGCCTCTGTAGTTTGTTGTGTGGTCTCTTCCGCAGTTACTACACTTTTTGCTATTTGGCTCATTATACCCTTACAGAGGGTATATTGATTTCAGTCAGAAGTTTTCAACGCATTGAAGGAGACGTTTCAGACCCCATAAAGTATATATATTCTTCATCAGCAGGACTAGACGAGTCGATCTAGCCATGACCGCCTGTCCGTCCGTTTCTTCGCAAACTAGTCTCTCAGTTTTGAAGCTATCGGGCTGAAACTTTCCCAAAAGTCTTATTTCTTTTGCAGGTAGTATATAAGTCGGAACCAGCCGGATCGGAAAACTATATCTTATAGCTCCCATAGGAATAATCGGAAAAAAATTTTTTTTGAAATTATATCTTTTGTGTTTTTTAACATATAACCTCCTAAGCTTGGAAATAACATTTTTTGATCAGTTTTGAACTTCAAATTAAAATGATCGAAATCGGACGACTATTTCATATAGCTGCCATAGAAACGATCGAAAAATTGGTGGAAAAATAATATGAAACAAATTATAGCTTCGGTTTTTTTTTATCATAAACCCTCCTACGCTTGGAAATAACATTTTTTAATTAGTTCTGAATTTCGAATTTTATTTTATCAAAATTGCCATAGGAACAAACGGAGATTGGTGGGAAAATAATATGAAACAAAATATAGCTTCGGTGTTTTTTAACATAAAACCACTTACGCTTGGAAATAACATTTTTTAATTAGTTCTGAATTTCGAATTTAATTTTATCAAAATCGGACGGAACGTTTGGAAAATTGGTGGAAAAATAATATGAAACAAATTATAGCTTCGATGTTTTTTGACATATTATCTATTGGGACTATTGGGAATATCATTTTTTGTATTTTTTAATTTAATAATTATAACTGCAAGGGTATACAAACTTTGGCTTGCCGAAGCTAACTTCCTTTCATGTTTTTTAATTCACACTTAGCAGAGTTATGCAACCCTTCGCAAGCGACGCATACAGAGCGGAGTAAGATTCCTGGCAATTTGCGCACTGGACTGGGCCATTGCGTTTATGCGGCTCTTCAACCGTTATTCTGCGCTGCAATAGAAGAGTACAAATTTTAACTGAAATGAATTGTTCTCATCAATACCTATCGATTGACCTAAAAAAAAGTTTGCCACGCCCACTTTAACGCCCAATATGAACGCGGATATCTCGGAAAATATTAAAGATAGTGAATTGGGATTTCAGATTTATATTCCGTAGGCTAGAGCGCAGCGCAAGTTTGTTACGCGAATATGCCACGAATAACGCCCACAAACCGCCCAAGCCTGTGGCGCCCACAATTTTCATGCTAGAAAAAAATTTTAACTGAAATGTATGTCTTGTCATTACCTATCGATTGATCCAAAAAAAGTTTGCCACGCCCACTTTAGCGCCCACAAACCGCCCACAAACTTCAAAAAATTTTAAATATGAACGTGGACATATCGGAAACTATTAAAGATAGAGAATTGGGATCTCAGACTTAGATTCCGTAGCCTTGAACGCAGTGCAAGTTTGTTACTCGAATATGCCACGCACACTCTAACGCTCACAAACCGTCTAAACCTGTGGCGCCCACAATGTTCATGGTAGATACAAAATTTTAACTGAAATGTATTGGTCTCGTCAATACCTATCGATTGATCCAAAAAAAAAATTGCCACGCCCACTCTAACGCCCATAACGCTTTGCTGCTTGCATATCTCCATTTCCCTTTAGCTGAATAACGGGTATCTGATAGTCGAGGTACTCGACTATAGCGTTCTTCCTTGTTTTTTTATAAAATCGATTCTTATTATTCCATCACATGGAATTGTAAAATCTTGATTTGCTAAATGAAAGTTATATAGAACTATAGATTTGTCTGTTTAAAGTTCTATTGGAGCAAGACCTTTGGATCTTAAGATTCCTCACCTATTCCTTGAATATTTATTGTATTTTCTATATGTATATATATATATATATTTGCTCCCGTATCCACAAGGAACTTAAGCTGTTTTCCTGTTTGTGAATTAATAAAAGGTACGAAGATATTGAGATTGAGGTTAATTGTATAAACCGTTGGTATTTTTAATTTCTCGTATCTAAAGGGGTCTGTGAATTTCCCGAAACTGGCTGGGTAAAGCGGACATTATTGTTGTGTTGTGTGTTGCCGTAGTTGCTGGTATTTTGGTTATTGTTGTTCCCTCTATTATTTACACGACATCTATTATAGTTATTGGTCTGGTTATAATAGTTTCTATTATAACCATTATTTTGGCTGTAACCCCTATTTCGCTTGTAGCCGTTATTTTGGTAATACCCATTTGTTTGGTAGTTACCACGACCATTTCCTCTACCTTCACCACGGTAGTTACCTCTGAAGTTGTTACCTCTATAGGCCTGTCATTTTCTTGCAAATATTATTGAGTTGGCAATACCCATCATTTCAGTACTACATTGTAAGTACTTGGTGACGGCCTCATTCATTGATTAGAAGGATTGTTTTGAGTCGGTCATGCTCACAATTTTTTACCATTGTGCTTATAGCCTCCTTGGTGCTGAATTTGTCTGCGTGTTCAGCGTGACATGTTTAGTGACATATATAAATTTTCTAACTCATAGATAGCAATCGGGGTCGTGAGACGAGTGTTATTATTCTTTCACTAAAATTTGGATCCCTCATATAGGTATTAATAACTGCCTCTACGTTCATTCTTGTTTTGTTTATGTACCTATACTTGTGGCCATAAATGAAGAAATAGTTATATATATATATTTTTATACGGTTATTATTATATTAAAAAAAAATTTTTTTTTTTAACTTCCAATAATGCCTAAAATTAT
Organism: Drosophila subpulchrella; assembly: GCF_014743375.2. NCBI lineage: Eukaryota > Metazoa > Arthropoda > Insecta > Diptera > Drosophilidae > Drosophila > Drosophila subpulchrella. The sequence goes on along the minus strand of NW_023665479.1, from coordinate 222,864 downwards.
AAAAGGCAAGTTTTTTCTCTTGTTCTTTTTTAAAGTTTTGTCAAGGTCGTTTGCTTGACTCTGGAATCTCTTCCGAAAACACCTATTGGGTAATTTATAGACTTTTAGGAAAACACTTACTTACATCATGCTTGTTAAATCAATATTTTAAGATTCTACTTTATAACCGACGTTCGCCTTCGAATCGACAACTTTTGTGTCTACAAAGCCCATATTGGGAATATTTTCCAAAATTCTATATTTTATGCCAAGTATATGGCGAATTGTTATTTTGAATTTCTTTTACTCTATTATGCTGTTATTCATAAAGAAAAACAAGGAAGAACGCCATAGTCGATTACCTCGACTTTCAGATACCCGTTACTATCAGATACCGTCAGCTAAAGGGACCAAAGGGAAATGGAGATATGCAAGCAGCAAAGCGTGATTGAAATGCGCCACCTACCGGCGGTAGACAGATTTAAGCGTTATGGACGTTAGAGTGGGCGTGGAAAATTCGATAGGTATTGACGAGACCAATACATTTCACTTAAAATTTTTTATCTAGCATGAAAATTGTGGGCGCCACAGGTTTGGGCGGCTTGTGAGCGTTAGAGTGGGCGTGGCATATTCGCGTTACAAACTTGCGCTGCGTACAAGGCTACGGAATCTAAATCTAGATCCCAATTCTCTATCTTTAATAGTTTCCGAGATAGCCGCGTTCATATTTACGATTTTTTGAAGTTTGTGGGCGGTTTGTGGGCGTTAAAGTGGGCGTGGCAAACTTTTTTTTGGGTCAATCGATAGGTATTGATGAGATTAAAATTAATTAAAATTGATTAAAATTTTTATTCTAGCATCACAACTGTAGGAGCCACAGCTTTGAGCGGTTTGTGGGCGTTAGAGTGGGCGTGGCACTCTGCTGAAACAAACTTGCGCTGCGCAGGAATCTCAGCGTTCATACGGACAGACGGACATGGCTGAATCGACTCGGCTAGTGATCCTGATCAAGAATATATATACTTTATGGGGTCGGAAACGCTTCCTTCTGCCTGTAACATACTTTCCGACGAATCTAGTATACCCTTTTACTCTACGAATAACGGGTATAATTAGGAAAGTAAAGAAAATATTGTGTATAGTAATTTTTTTCACATGGCATATTTACAATGTGTCGCTCCATATAATTAAAATATCTGCCATATGATTTTAGTACAAAACCTAAAAGGGGGTTAGTAGTTTTCAAGCACCGTTTTCACGCATCGGCTTGAGTAGAAGAGTTTAATATAAAAGGTAAATTAGGCACTTGAAATTAATGCAGCCTTTGTAACGTGCCTTCGTACCAGTGCGAAGTTGGCTTTCAATTTTAGCCAGCTCGGTTTTGTGTACTGCTGTCTCTCCAGGTGTCGCTGTCGTCTTGATTAGCTCCTTAGCCAACCTCCGTTGGCGCAAGAGTTTATTCCTCTTGCCGCTCCTCTTCTTTTTGGGCTTGGTCCTTTTTTGTTGGCGTGCCCTGTACTCAGCTATTGTGAGGGGGCGTGATCCATCGTATGGATACACCTCTAGAGCTTCTTGTAGGCTCGGTGCATCCCTTTGCTCGACAGGAGCAGCTTCCTCTAGTCTAACGTCGTATCTAATACTCATTAGATTTCCCTCGTAGGGGTAGGAGGATTTGCCATGCCTCCCACACCTTTATCCTGATACAGTTGTCCTTGGCCTATGGGCTCAGGCGGTACCGGTGCTGGTCCTCGCACAGGCAGTAACTGTTTTTATTCAGTTTTATTTTATTTTATTGCATTAATCTTTTTATTCTTTTTGTTTTGTTTGTACTCGTCTCATTAGATAGAAAATCTCGTTTCTGTTTTACTAGACACAATAGACACACGTTGTTTCATGTAAACATTTATCGCTCTTACTTATTTAACATAAGCGGCAAACTTTTATAACTTTAATGATTGCTTGGTTGGCTCTCTTCTAACTTCTCTCGCATTTCTTCAACTTTATCTTGTCTCCGGATCCAACATAACTGTCACGGTCGCCATGTATTAATTGTTCTCATTCTCATTAGATAATTAGTTGCTAAACCCAGATACATAAATAAATTTGGCTTAGTGGCCATCGGCCACGGCAAGATCTTTATTGTTTGATACTTAAAATTGGAGTGTCTTACATCTAGCTATTCGCGGCAGCGCTGCCTGCAAGCATTGGCAGCGGCCGTTATGTCTATATCAAAGTATATGCTCACAAATGTATTTGGCTGAGAGCAGCGAGAGCGCGAGAGAAGTTGTATACGCATTCATTGTATGTGTCCGCACTCAGGCCATGGGAATATGCTGACACTAGCACTTCCCATAAATTTGGCTCTGAGGGCTTTCTTGCATCGGGTTAAGATAGCTTATATATATTAGAAATAAAAAAATAGAGGGCGTGGCACTGCCCCTTTTTATACCCGCTACTCGTAGAGTAAAAGGGTATACTAGATTCGTCGGAAAGTATGTAACAGGCAGTAGGAAGCGTTTCCGACCCCATAAAGTATATATATTCTTGATCAGGATCACTAGCAAAGTCGATCTAGCCATGTCCGTCTGTCCGTCTGTCTGTCCGGATGAACGCTGAGATCTCGGAAACTATGGGAGCTAGCCTATTGAGATTCCTGAGCTTCTTACGCAGCGCAAGTTTATATCAGTAGAGTGCCACGCCCACTCTAACGCCCACAAACCGCCCAAAACTGTGGCTCCTCCAGTTTTGATGCTAGAATAAAAATTTTAACTGAAATGTATTGTTCTCATCAATACCTATCGATTAACTTAAGAAAAAGGTTGCTACGCCCACTTTTACGCCCACAAACTTCAAAAAATCGTAAATGTGAACGCGGATATCTCGAAAACTATCAAGGATAGAGAATTGGGATCTCAGATTTAGATTCCGTAGCCTTGTGCGCAAATATGCCACGCCCACTCTAACGCCCACAAACTGCCCAAGCCTGTGGCGCCCACAATTTTCATGCTAGATACAAAATTTTAACTGAACTGTATTGGTCTCGTCAATACAGGGTTGCCCATATTCGACGGACCCATCTGACGACGCCATAACTTTTGACAGAGATGCCAGATCGCTTAATGACATACCGCGTTTGAAGCGTCAGTCCAAGCAGATTTTTACCATGGAACAATGCACGCCACGCGAGCGCTCTGAAATAGTTGAAATTTACATTCAACAGAACAAGTCAATTGTGAAAACTCAACGTGCTTTTAAAAAATTAAAAAATGTGAAAAGTGCGCCTTCTAAGAACACCATTAAGCGTTTATACGAAAAATTTACGACTGGTGAGGCTCTTTCTAATCCGAAGAGGCCAAATAAAAGTCGACCAAGGCGATCGGACGAGAATATCGCTGCCGTACGAGCCAGTGTTGAGATGTCCCCAAGAACATCCCAAAAACGCCGTTCTCAGCAGTTGGGCATGGCTCGGTCCACTTTACAACGGATTATTCGCGTTGATTTGCATTTGTTCCCGTACAAAATTCAATTGACGCAAAGATTGTTGCTTACGGACAAGCCTCGTCGATTGGAATGGGCCCAAAGAGTCATCGAAATGGCCGAAGATGACGATCAATTTTGGAACAAAATTATCATGTCCGATGAAGCCCATTTCACATTGAATGGGACCGTAAATAAGCAAAATTGCCGTATTTACGCCACTGAAAATCCTGAGAAGATTCAAGAAGTGCCTCTTCACGACGAAAAAGTCACAGTTTGGTGCGGCGTTAGTTCGAAAACGGTCATTGGGCCGTTTTTCTTCCAAAATGAAAATGGCCATGCTGTTACCATCAACCAGGAGCGTTATCGCGACATGATGACCAATTTTGTGATGCCAATTATTCGTCGAAAGCGTATGAGGCAGTTCTGGTTTCAACAAGACGGCGCTCCACCGCACACAAGTCGCATAACAATCGATTTTCTGAAGAAATTGTTTCCGGGCCGTTTGATGTCGAAAAGTGGTGATTTGGACTGGCCACCGCGTTCGCCCGATTTGACGCTGCCTGACTTCTTCTTGTGGGGATATTTGAAGTCAAAGGTTTACGTTAACAGGCCAAGGACCCTAGAAGAGCTCAAGGACAACATTCGTGAAGAAATAGCCGCTATTCCGGCCGAAATGTTGGCGAAAACGATGGAAAATGCTGCAAAAAGGGCACAATACGCCATCAACGCCAGAGGCGGCCATTTGAAAGATATCATATTCAAAAATTGATGTAAACAAATCTACTTGGAACAATTTTTATTTTTTTCTTTGATTTTTTAAAAAAAAACATGGGTCCGTCGAATATGGGCAACCCTGTACATATCGATTGATTCAAAAAAAAATTTGACACGCCCACTCTAACGCCCACAACGCTTAAGTCTGTATACCGCCGATAGGTGGCGCATTTCAATCTCGCTTTGCTGCTTGCATATCTCCATTTCCCTTTGGTCTCTTTAGCTGAGTAACGGGTATCTGATAGTCGAGGTACTCGACTATAGCGTTCTTCCTTGTTTTTTTTGTAGTAATGTAAATTTTTCCAGATTTAAGGAGTACTACTTCAACAAGTAACAAACGTTTTGCAACAGTAACATGATACAGTTTGTTTATTTATTAAGCAATAGTGGGCGTGGCACGCCTTAAAAAGGTTTTAAGGAAGAAAGTAATATACAGCGCATTAATCTTGCAGCCCTGTAATAAAACACAATTAGTAAGTAAATAAATAGTAAAAAAAAATACATTTTCCTTCATACCTATTAGAAAACGTCCTTCTCTTTGTTTTTCAATTCAACGTTGTCTTGATGTTCTAAATCTAATACATTAAAGGGCCCATCATTCTCGAGCGCCATGTTGTCAAGATTATTTTGCAAGGTATCAATTTAGATATTTGGTTCTTCACGTATTCGTCTTCTTTCAATATGAAGTCCTTGCTCTCTTTGACAAATTCCAACTTTAATGGCCTATAAAATCGAATTGATTGCGGGGTGCAGTTATTCCATATTACAATTTTCGATGCATCTATAAGCCGTAAACGTGTGACTGTTGTTGCATATACATTCGAGCCAAAGTATAGTCCTCCCGAGTGCTTCTGATTGTAATTCAACTGCCCAGAGCTTCCATCAAAACCGTAGCTTAAGACCAGTTCCGCCGATAAAAACTCAATACCTTGATCTTGCATAATCTTCTCGACGACGTCAACTTGCAAATCAACGATCCGTCTTGCTGTGTGGACTATAATACTCTGCAGTGGTACTTCAGCTTTGTTATTACTAACAGAAAGAGAATCAGGTTGGCACATTTTTTTTTTGGTCAGCTACCGTCTTGTACAATAGATATATATCACATTGTTTTTTTTTGGATTGGTCTGGGATAGCAAAGTATTGCTCTTTTGTAAGATTTTTGTCCAGCAGAAGAGCTAATGCCTCGTTAGAGGACAAAGTCTTGGGCTTTTTGATTGGTGCCATAATTGCTTGGTGCCTTTTCGGGCATATTGAAAGCAGCTTGAGAATACTTGCAGAATCAACTTGCTTTCTTTTTCTTGCAGCCAAGCTTGCTGCATAAATAAGCAAACTTACATTATGTGATTTTGCTAGTTCTGAAGCGCGCCTTCTGCGAGATCTGCTACCCTTTGCATTATAAGGCAGAGTTAGTCGACCTACTGGCTTCTTGGTTACCGGTAAATTGATAACAGTTTTGCAATATAGTGTGACGATCCTGCCTGACGGCTAGACCGCCACAATATATATATAAGCAGTGGTTATCTTAGTTTGACATTAGTACGTAAGAGATATAAAATGAAGGTTTATGATTTAGTAAGTGGAAAGCGAACATATGGATTTTTGGGTGCAAAACCAAAATAGGTCAAGTTTGGTTCTGCACCATCCGCCCGAGGTGGCAACCATAGGGGAAATACTAGAAAATAGAGAAAATACCAAACCAATCTGGCAAGGCAAAGGGAAAAAGTATGGGAGGGCCAATCGGCGGTTTCCGCTCTTGACTCTGGTACCTCGAGGCGAACGGTCGCGCACGCGGACGAAAGAAACAAAGATACGCGCGGGAAAGAAAGCACGGTCGGTAGGAAGCAAGGTTAGTGAATCAGTTTAATCGGCGCAGTGAAACCCAGGAACAATTAAACACGATAAACAAAACTGAGTGAACTTATACGAAAGGAAAGGACAAGCCGTGTTGATATACGTATTGGGTTTTGTTCCCCCCCGGTACCCCTTTGTTCCCCGAGCGATTCAGGTTACCAACGATCGATGACCCAATTGGAAGCGGTAAATTATTTACGTCAGACATATGTACATTACCCCGATCTTATGAATTTCACCCACTAACCTGCCTGCGCAGTGAGGCGGAAGACCCCCTTATCCTCCCGCTTAATTCCCCCCTCCCCAAGAGGTGGTAGATCCCTTCGTGTCCTATTAACCCCCCCCCCCCCCCCACGAGGTGGTAGATCCCTTCGTGCCCTATTAACCCCCACGAGGTGGTAGATCCCTTCGTGTCCCATTAACCCCCACGAGGTGGTAGATCCCTTCGTGCCCTAATAACTCCCACATCGCAGCGGAATGGCAGAACCTTCCGACTTTGACTAACAAAACTTGATTTTAGCCGGTCAACCACGACAGAATCTGGCTGCGGCCTCGCCCGAAGGTCCAGCCCGCGGAATTTTTGGCCTCGCGGGCCTCATACTTCGGCCACGTACAATAGAACCCGGCTGCGGCCTCGCCCGAAGGTCCAGCCCGTGGAATTTTCCGACACGAAAGGACTTTGTGCTTTTATGTTACCGTAACCTCATAGGTCCTTGACTACCCCCCGCCCCCTTGGAGCAGATAGACGTAGAATCTCCGGGATAATTGATCAGAAATCATCGTTCGCCCCGCGAATATCACTCTCTAGCCCTAAGTCTCAGTGACTTTACAAATTTCTTGTAAAAGGACCTCTGGCTCCGACTGAGAGTTATATCCTGGCCAGAGAGCATCCTTACAATAGCCAAACGGCATGCTTCCTACGCAACTGACTTAAATTAGCATAAGAGCTCTTCCACATTTGCCTCAAGCGGTAGCAAAATTTTTTACTTGCTTGGTCTACAATGTCGCTGTGCTGTTTAAACTCCACTTCTAATAGTGCAGCTTTCATAAAATTAAATACTGCATTCTCCTTTGCAACTTTTCCAGTTGCTTCGTACCACTTGCCAAACAACTCTCCGTTAGCCAATTTGAGGTTATGTCCTAAAAACTAAAATTTCTCGAAAATTCGTAATAAGTAATTTTTCTATTAACATTAATTCAAACAAGAATTTAATACTCTACAACATACAATACACCTTGTTGATGGACTCTTCTGGACTCACTTTAAATCCCTTTTAGAAGATGAGACTATCAAAAATATGCATTATCAAGGCTACTTACATTTTAGCTCTAATAAAAGGACAACACGAGTTTTTTCTACAGGGGACATTCACAAACCATAATACAAGCCACACAGATTTGAATTCATTTTTATACCCGTTACTAGTAGAGTAAAAGGGTATACTAGATTCGTCGGAAAGTATGTAACAGACAGAAGGAAACGTTTCCGACCCCATAAAGTATATACAAGTATGTATATTCTTGATCAGGATCACTAGCCGAGTCGTTCTAGCCATGTCCGTCTGTCCGGATGAACGCGGAGATCTCGGAAACTATAAGAGGTAGGCTTTTGAGATTTGGCGTGCAGATTCCTGAGCTTCTTACGCAGCGCAAGTTTATTTCAGTAGACTGCCACGCCCACTCTAACGCCCACAAACCGCCCAAAACTGTGGCTCCTACAGTTTTGACGCTAGAGTAAAAATTTAAACAGAAATGAATTGTTCTTATCAATACCTATCGATTGACATAAAAAAAAAATTCGCCACTCTAAGGCCCACAAACCGCCCAAACCTGTGGCGCCCACAATTTTCATGCTAGATAAAAAATTTTAATTGAAATGTATTGGTCTCGTAAATACCTATCGATTAAACCCAAAAAAAAAAATTTGCCACGCCCACTCTAACGCCTATAACACTTAAATCTGTCTACCGCCGGTTGGTGGCGCATTTCAATCTCGCTTTGCTGCTTGCATATCTCCATTTCCCTTTGGTCCCTTTAGCTGAGTAACGGGTATCTAATAGTCGAGGTACTCGACTATTGCAAATGCAGCAGCTGCGTTTATTAGCTGATTCTTTTGTTGTGGCGCCGTCTATAAATATTTCTGTTATGCAACACTGGAGATTAATCTATAGTGAATGCGTTGCACTAAGAAATGTTTTAAATTTCCGAATTTCAGAAAATGGGTTTTGGTCAGAAAAAGTGGTAAAATTTCCCATAGTGCAATGATACATGCATACTACAGTAGATCTCAATGTCGTTAACCACGTATAAGTAATTCCGCAGATTTTTAAAAACCCATACTATGGCTAAAAGTTCCTTCTTATTTGTTGCGTATAATTGTTCGGTGTTGTTTAAAGTTGTTTTAAATAAATGTAATTGGTTTTCAGACTTGAGAAAGAACAGCACCAATATCTAAAGCAGACGCATCAGATGTTAGAGTAAATTTTATGTTATAACCTAGTTCTACTAGTTCAATTTGTGCCATTAAATTATCTTTCTGCTAGTTAAAAGCTTTAACAGCGTAATCGTCCGACTGTATTGGCTTTTTACGTGATGCTTTTTTAAATACTTTGCCCTTCTAAATATTTTGTTAACCGTTTCGCAATCTTTGCTTAATTTTGCACAAGCTCTCGAATATCCTTAGGAATTGGATATTTTATAATTGTAGAAATGTTTTTGGGATCGATTTTGATCAAATTGTGAGAAACAAATTAACCTAGAAAGTGAGTTTCTAATTTAAAGAACTTTGATTTTTCAATCGAAATTTTCATGTTTGCGTTCAGCAATATATTAATTATAACAATTAAAACTTTGTAATGTTGTTTAATCGGTTTTGAGAATATAATATTGTCATCCATATAAACATGACACGTTTTACCCACTTGATCTCTTAACGTATTATCCATAGCTCGTTGGAATATTCTATGAGCGTTTGTTAACCCAAAAGGCATACTTAGGAATTCGTGTTTCCCATTGTTTTATGAGAATGAGGTTTTCAGAATGTTTCTTTCATTCATGAGAATCTGATGAAATCCAGATTCCAAATCAATTGCGGAAAAGTATTTAGCTTTTCCTAGATCTTACCAAATAACCGGTCCTGCATTGAATATCTATCAGGAACAATATTTTTATTAATTTTTTTATAGTGACTTAGGAGTCAGAGCTTTGAAATTCCATCTTCGTTGAAACGCTTTTTTCGTACCACTAATACAAGGGAATTATAAGGACTTATAATTGGCCTTATAATTTCTTCATTTAACATTCGACTAATTTCAGAGTTTACAAAATCTGATAGAGCATATGGATACTGTTTGCTGTAAATAGCTCTATCATTTTCGGAATTTATTCAACCGCCTATATCTGTAAGGGATCTACATATTTATTTTTGAATGCTCCTCACTGATAATATTCAATACTTCATTCCCCAAATCTTTTCTTTGATCTGCAGATGATAGTTTTATATTGTTTATTTTTTGGTTGTCGGATAATTCAACGACGGCGTGTTCAGGATTTTTAATTCCCAAACTATTATTTTTGTCAGATAATTCAACGACGGCGTGTTCAGGATTTTCATATTCCGAACAAAGTTGCCTTTGATTACCTACTTCAGATTCAGATCTGATTTGAGCCTTCTCTTAGAGTAAAAGTCCGTATGAACGCTGTGATCTCGGAAACTATAAATGCTGCAATACTGGGTGTCAGGTCACGCAGCCGCAGCAGCTAATTATCTTCTGAGTCCGGTCTTTTATATCAATTGCATCGCGAAAGGTATCTCTCTCTATCTACCTCTAATTTTGTGTACTTGCATTCCTAGGCCCATCATTCGGCTGGCTGACGCTTTGTAAAATCAGTACGAATTTCGATCTCGACATTAAACACACTCTCGTCCCGTCTGCTATACTTTTTTGCTTGCTACCAATTTGCAAGCATAAAAGAACCCGAAATTTCGCAATAACCAATAAAAAAGCTTATTAGTTCAACATTGGTGACCCCGACGTGATTTGTTCATAAACAATACTAAGTGCAAATCATATACATACAAGTCTATTTATTGACTTTTTCGTTGTTGCGGGTGCGGTGCATTGGAGGAGCAACAAATCATAAAGCCTTAAATGCAGTGAGCGCTATAAATAAATAGCAGTTTGTGATTGCGGAAATTTGCATATAAGGCGTAAAATCAGTTATACATAGGAGCGTACATTGCCAAGTAACGGGCTGTTACTCCCTCGATTGCTTTGCGCTCATCTTCCAGCTGAAACTTAATTTCGGACATTTCGTCTGCTGGGTTTGTTGTTGTTGGTGTAGCTATGCCTACGGGAACTTTTGGAGATGTTACCGCTGATGCAAACAGGGCAATATTTTTTAAGCGCAAGGCAACTGCTTTATTTAACAGAGTGGAGCGTTTTGTGGATTCCCTATCAAGTGCGACGTTCACTTCATGCGACGAATCTAGAGTTTATAGACGAGCTTCAAGAATCATTTAAAAGGTTCTCGGTGAGCTCGAAGAATTGAATTTTCAGGAAATTGAGAGTGACTTGAGTGAGAAATTTGATGACATTCTCGTAATTCTGAAGTCATCGATTCGAACCGAAATCTCAAAGTGCGCCTCACATAGGGCAACTTTACTGCCCCCACTTGAGCTTCCAAAATTCACTGGAGGTTATGCAAAGTGGTCTGATTTTTATTCTATGTTTATCACGATCTTAGATAGTCATCCGGTCTTCACCAACGTGAAGATGCAGCATCTACGATCGTGCCTGAGGGACGCTGCGTTGGAAACTATTCCCTCGCTGGATATTTCGGATGGCAACTTGCCTTGAAGGCTCAATATGCAAGTTAACTAAGTTAACCGGGCGACGGCGACGGCGACGACCGATCGTCCGAGAGTTCGCTCCGGCAAACTGCTGACACAGGGTCTGGCCGGTTGCCCATGCATAGCCGGCAAGCACAGCAAATTTGCGTGGCCGCTATGAAGTTCAATTTTTGTTAGCTTTAAGTCAGTACGGTTCTGAGCTTTGCTTAATATAGAACTCATAAATATCAAATCTCCGGCTCCGCCGTAATCATTCCATTTTATTATCATAAATTGGTTACCTAGCCTTAAGGGCAAGTAATAACGGAGGAAGCTCCTCCCAACATAAGCCTCTTCAATAGAAGGAAGTTCCGTGGCAACCGCCCTGTAAGGCTGCTACTACCGAAGCCAGTAGTAACCACAGACCTCGGCGCGGGATAACTAAACTAACATAATTGGCGCTCAACGTAAAATACCCATTGCGATAAAATTAGGGAACCATGTAAGTGAGCCAATCCGTACACACATTACCAACATCTGCATTCGTTTTGTGAAAATTCATATACACTGCCAGAAAAAATCATTCATTAACACTCATTAATTGATTGACAGTTTAATATAAAAATATTACATTTTATATAATAAGTATGTTATTAAAATATGGCAATTCGTTATTTCGAGATATTTATTATTGTGTATTGTTTGCTTATTATTTTCTTTTTTGTGAATAAATAAAAAGATATTTTGGTGCAACTATACAGAAAATTACAAAGTTAAATATCTCAGCCGAGGCTGAAGAATAAATTACTAGTGCAAGATTCAAATACTGGCATAATTATTATAAAAAACACCGTCTAATTGTGTTGTTTATATGTCTTATTGCTTATACTCGAATTCTTGACATTAGCTTCGCAGTCTTGGTTATTTTATTGTCTCCCCACTCCACTTTTGCGAACCCGATACGGCCGCACATGCATTTGTGTAGCAATTTGTTGTTATACCCGTTACTCGTAGAGTAAAAGGGTATACTAGATTCGTCGGAAAGTATGTAACAGGCAGAAGGAAGCGTTTCCGACCCCATAAAGTATATATATTCTTGATCAGGATCACTAGCCGAGTCGATCTAGCCATGTCCGTCTGTCCGTCTGTCCGTCTGTCTGTCCGAATGAACGCTGAGATCTTGGAAACTATGAGAGCTAGGCTATTGAGATTTGGCGTGCAGATTCCTGAGCTTCTTACGCAGCGCAAGTTTGTTTCAGTAGAGTGCCACGCCCACTTTTACGCCCACAAACCGCCCAAAACTGTGGCTCCTACAGTTTTGATGCTAGAATAAAAATTTTAACTGAAATGTATTGTTCTCATCAATACCTATCGATTGATTACAAAAAAGTTTTCCACGCCCACTTTATCGCCCACAAACCGCCCCCAAACTTCAAAAAATCGTAAATATGAACGTGGATATCTCGGAAACTATCAAAGATATAGAATCAGGATTTCAGATTTAGATTCCGAAGCTTTGTACGCAGCGCAGTTTTGATACGCGAATATGCCACGCCCACTCTAACGCCCACAAACCGCCCAAGCCTGTGGCGCCCACAATTTTCATGCTAGATACAAAATTTTAACTGAACTGTATCGGTCTCGTCAATACCTATCGATTGACCAAAAAAAAATTTGCCACGCCCACCCTAACGCCCATAACGCTTAAATCTGTCTACCGCCGGTAGGTGGCGCATTTCAGTCTTGCTTTGCTGCTTGCTTATTTCCATTTCCCTTTGGTCCCTTAAGCTGAGTAACGGGTATCTGATAGTCGAGGCACTCGACTATAGCGTTCTTTCTTGTTTTTTATTATACCCGTTACTCGTAGAGTAAAAGGGTATACTAGATTCGTCGGAAAGTATGTAACAGGCAGAAGGAAGCGTTTCCGACCCCATAAAGTATATATATTCTTGATCAGGATCACTAGCCGAGTCGATTTAGCCATGTCCGTCTGTCCGTCTGTCCGTCTGTCCGTCTGTCCGTATGAACGCTGAGATCTCGGAAACTATAAGAGCTACAATACTGAGATTGGGCATGCAGATTCCTGAGATTCCTGCGCAGCGCAAGATTGTTTCAGAAGAGTGCCACGCCCACTTTAACGCCCACAAACCACCCACAAACTTCAAAAAATCGTAAATATGAACGCGGATATCTCGGAAAATATCAAAGATAGAGAAACGGGATTTCAGATTTAGATTCCGTAGGCTTGAGCGCAGCGTAATTTTGTTACGCGAATATGCCACGCCCACTCTAACGCCCACAAACCGCCCAAATCTGTGGCGCCCACAATTTTCGTGCTAGATAAAAAATTTTAACTGAAATGTATTGGTCTCGTCAATACCTATCGATTGATTTAAAAAAACTTTGCCACGCCCACTCTAACGCCCACAATGCTTAAATCTGTCTACCGCCGGTAGGTGGCGCATTTGCTGCTTGCATATCTCCACTTTCCTTTGGTCCCTATAGCTGAGTAACCGGTGTCTGATAGTCGAGGTACTCGACTATAGCGTTCTTCCTTGTTTTCTTTGCTTTCCATAGCGGAGGCTCAGTCCCCGCGCACCACTCACCTCGTCACTGCTTGGCAAGGCAACATCTCAGTTCGAAGAGCTCTCATTCATCGTTGCCAAGGCGGCAGCTCAGCCCCCTTGACTCCCTCTCCAGCCCAATTGCCTCCATGGGCATACCGCTTGAGCATGCAAGCATGCTTAGGGCGATTTTATATTCACAGCTCCACATGAGCAACCCCTTCCAGCAGTATAGGAATAAATAACAATTGTCCAGTCTGATTCCGAGACCGAAGGGCCGGCCAGATTGTCTACACCAAAAAGTGCAAGCGCCCAAGCAGAAGCTCCTCAGGTTATGGTCTATGAGCCTATAGAAATGAAAGACAATGTCAAATGTGACGAGCCCCTGGACGCAGTTAAGTCCATGCCCGAATTTACAGGAGCACAAGCGCATACGTCTCCTGGCGGCAAGCGGCAGTAGCCGCGTATTATATATTCATAAATTATGTAAATAGCTCGCACCATTATCAGGCGTTTATTATTATAAGGAGCAAAATAAGAGGCCCTGCCAATGCCGTGCTGTCCTCGTTTGGCACTGTGTTGAATTTCGATGCGATCATAAATCGGCTCGATTTTACATACAGTGACAAGCGTCAGATTCATGTCATCGCGCAGGAGATGGGCACCCTCAGACAGGGAAGCCTCACACTTTTGCCTTACTATGACGAGGTTGAGAAAAAGCTCACCTTGCTCACCAATAAAGCCACTATGTCGTACGAAGCATCGGAGACAAAGGTTTTATGTGACGAAATCCGGGATGATGCACTCCGTGTATTTCAAGCGCAGTCTCACGGATATTCTCTTCTCGGCAAAGCCGATGGACATGCCATAAGCGCTGCCACTGGCTCAAGAAGTGGAATCAAACCACGAGAGCTTCACATTCGCATCGTCAATTGCTAGGAGCCAAGAAGATAGGGATAAGAGGCAAACTCCAAGGGCGCAAGAACGCCAACATGCATCCCATCAAGCAAACCCCCAAGTAGGTGCTGGGAAAAATCCACACTTCACTAAACAGCACAAGGAACAGGTGCACTCTGCTCCACGCAGCGATAGGCGAAGTGGGGACACGCCAGAACCCATGGAGGTTGACCCATCACTGTCCAAGATACTAAAACCATCACAGGCCCCGGCATACCAGAATAGGAAGCCGGCTGCGTCCGATCGATCAGGCACCACCAAATCATTGCGCAAATCGCTGACACAACTGGTAATACATACCCCACCGCGGCTTCTAGCGCGGCACAAGAAATTGATGACAACGCCTGCGAGTATGACTCGGATGCCATTAAATTTTTAGGGGAAAATCCCTGCTACCCGTCATCAGACGACTTGTCCTTCTTTGATGCAATCATCGTTCTCGACCTGTTAAAACAGGCGCGAGCATCACTTTGTCTAGCTTCCGGCCACCTCAAATGGGGCACCGAAGAAGAGAAAATTGATTTTCACTCATGCCCCGATGTCAATTTAAATGAAGTGGACTGCTCAGTACCACCATTAGTCTGAAAAGCTTTTTTGAAAATGTCCAGCGACAGGAAAAAATGCTTCGCAGACCCTAATGAGGCCCTACCTTATAACACGTCGGTGGTAGCCACCATCAGAACTGTTGATGAGGAGCCCATTTATGCCAAACTTTACCCATATCCAATGGGAGCAGCCAATTTCGACAATGCACTATGGTCAAGATGCCGTTTTTTTTGGCATAAAGTCGAAAAATTGAGTTACTTCACACATTTTATTGTTATGGCATTAATAATTTGTGAAAAAAAAAATTGGGCCAGTGCGACCACGCCCACGCTTGCCGCCCCTGCAAACTGATTGATAGTAGATTAAGAATAAATATGTAGTTACATTTGGGAAGATATTTATGAATGTAACTATTAAAATTACTGATTTTTTTGTCAATTTCCTTTGTTGTCTTGGATTCCACAGCGTTTTTATTAATTTTGGTGCATATCCAATCCGATACACATTGAATTTTTCGATTGTTTCTGCGCCATATTTCGATAAGTTCGCTGTGAGTAAACTCAAACGTGCCTATATATTACCAAAATGTGAGAAAAGGGGGACGAACGGGGATGAGTTTTTGGTTTGTGGTTAAAGACAACACTCACAAGTACAATCTGGACCAATTAATTGCTTTCAGCATGCAACAGCTTATTAGTTATATTCCACGAAACACGAATCACGCATGTTAGTTTTCTAAAAAAATACACATAAATTGGACATAACACAACACTAAATAACTATAACTATACAAAAAATAACAGTATACATTAAATAGTGCATACCTTGAAGATTGCTTTCCATAATTTAGTTGAATTTTCTGGACCAATTTAACGCGTGTGGCACAACATAAAGCAACTAAATATTTTGGCCCAAATTTCTGTTCGGAAATCAGCTGATCGCTAACTCAATTTTAAAAGCTCTCAAAAAGCTTTGGTGGCGCATTGAAAGCTTTTCATTACATTTTTTAATATCTATGATGCATTTAATTTAAGATTAAAATAAGAAAACAACGAAATATTAACATCGAAAAATCGACTTTATGCCAAAAATACGACATCTGGACCATAGTGCAATGGCGAAATTCAAGATCTGCTAGAAAATGGCATAATCCAGAAGTCAAAATACCGCTTCAATAACCCAATATGGGTAGTAAATAAAAAGGGCACCGACGAAACTGGCAATCGGAAAATGCGTTTGGTGTTGGACTTTCGCAAGCTGAACGAGAGAACAGTACCCGACTTAGGCAAAACCAAATATTTCACACTGGCAGAACGCGACTGTGACTGGCTACTACAGACCCAGAAAAAATCAAAGCCATTCAGGAATTCCCGGAGCCTAAGAACATATTCGAGGTCAGATCATTCCTGGGCTTGGCTAGCTATTAAAGATGCTTTATTAAAGATTTTGCGTCAATAGCTAGGCCCATTTCGGACATTCTGAAAGGGGAACATGGAAGTGTCAGTAGACACAGATCAAAATGTATCCAGGTACAGTTCAGCGAGGCGCAACGGCTGGCTTTCCAAAAGCTGCGTAACATTCTAGCTTCCGAGGATGTCATTTTCAGATACCCCGACTACAAAAAGGCATTTGATCTAATGACAGATGCCTCTGCGCACGGCATTGGCGCGGTGTTATCCCAAGAGGGGCGACCCATAACTATGATCTCCAGTACCTTAAAGGACAGAGAAGTTAACTACGCTACTGGCACTGGCCAAATTGCGCCATTATTTATATGCAGTTAAATATATAAATATCTTTACTGATCACCACCGTTGACCGTTCGCAGTGTCGGAATCCAATCCGAATGCGAAAATCAAAAGGTGGAAAGCTCGCATCGACGAGTCTGGCGCTAAAATTTTTTACAACCTAAGACATCCTCGTTGCGGATGCCCTCTCAAGACAACAACTTTACGTTGTGGAAGAGGAAGAAGCTTTTTCAAGCGCGGCCACAATTCACAGTGAACTGTCACTGACCCACACGATTCAAGCTACGGACAAGCCTTTAAATTGCATTTAAAACCAGATAACTCTGGAGGATGCACGCTTTCCGTCAAAACGCATAACATTGACTTCACATGCAAGAAGTGATTGCTTGAGGAGCTCGCGGACACTATTGTTCCTAAGGGCGTAAACGCCATTCATTGCGATTTGCACATGATAGCGTTGATACAGGATGAAGTGGTTCGGCAATTCCGTGTCACCAAATTTTGGCATTGCAAAAACCGTGTAACAGATATTTTTGCAGTCGCTGAGAGGCGAGAAGTTCTCACTGTCGAGCACAACAGGGCTCACAGATCGACCAAAGAAAGTGTAGTCTAAGAGTACTACTTCCCGAAAATGGCCAAGCTAGCGAGTGAAATCGTCGCTAATTGCAAGACATGCGCTAAGGCAAAATATGACAGGCATCCCAAAAAACATGTACGAGAAATGCTACATATAGACATTTTCTCCACAGACAAAAAATATTTCCTTACGTGCATTGACAAATTCTTGAAATTGTCCATGGTCCTGCCAATTCCCTCTAGAACCATAGAGGATCTCAAACCGGCACTATTGCAACTCATGAATGTTTTCCCTAGAGCCAAGGTCATATATTGAGACATCGAACCATCGTTGAACTCGCACACCATTTTGGCCATGCTGGAAAACCATTTCGGCGTTAGCATCTCGAATGCACCCCCCCTCCACAGTGTCTCAAATGGACAAGTGTAACGTTTCCACAGAACTCTGCTAGAGCTTGCTAGATGTCTTAAAATTGATAAAGGCATTAGTGACACCGTTGAGCTAGTTTTGCTGGCCACTGCCAGATATTGCAAATTTATCAAATCGGTCATCGACAAGAGGCCAGCCGACGTGGTTCAAACACAAACGAATGACCCACAGTAAGAGGTGCAGGATAAGATAAAACACGCCCAAAAGAAGCTCCGAAACAGGGAAAATGCTTCTCGACAAAACAGGGTGTTCAAAGTTGGCGAAAAAGTCCTAGTGAAATCCCACAGGCAACAAACTCTCACTATTGTGTGAAGAGAAATCTGTGGAAGCGGACATGGGGACCACAGTCCTCATTAAGGGGAGGGTGGTCCACAAGGGCAACCTCAGGTATGCTAGGCATAACCATGTTGTCGCTCGCCTGGACATTTTTCATTTTTTTTAACTTTTATCCCTAGCCACTTTTCATAAGTTTTTTTATTACTATTATTTTAAATCGTGCTTCATTTTTCATGCTTTGGTGGTGGGTTTCACCGTTTTGAACACACATTACGGTATATCCGTATTAAAGGCTTACATCCATACCCCTGCTATTTTTTTTGACCATAACATCGGCACACGTTACTCAAACGCTAAATACATTCCCATCGTTGATGGTCGAATTTTGGTATGGGAGGAATTCGCATATGTAAAACCCTCAGCGAATCTCTCAGAATATATTTGCGTAGTAGATGAGACTGATGGAATGACCAACATATTCCCCCAATCGCATATGCAAAAACTCTTGAGCGTTGATGTCCCGCACCTGCGTGACCTGCTCGACTTATTGAGCTTCCATTATAGAGTAGCCAGAAGCTTAGACTTCCTACGGACGGCGTTGAAGACTTTGATAAAATTAATTTTAATGAATTCCAACTAATAAATGCAAATTATAGACAAGTAAATATCAATAACAAAGTACAGGACCAAATCATTAGAATTTTCACAATCAACTTCAGAGTTCGGCTAAAGAATCCTATACGAGATGTTATTAACTCTAAATAGGATGACTGCAATGGAGCTGCAAAATTTAATACTCGCAGTAGCTCTTGCTAAAGTTAATAAGCATACTGCAGACCTGGAAAGTGTGTGGATGGAAGAGCCCACCGAGTCCGAGATTAAAGATGTATTGTCCAAAGCGTCCTTTAAAATCCTAGAATCCGTTAACATTTTACACTTTATTATTAAATTTCCTAAAATTAAGTCAGCATGCAGTAAGATTACTACTTTTCCCGTGTAGCATAACGACACCATGCTCAGGCTGGAAGATAACTTAACCATAACACCAGGGGCTACGTTTTGCCAGCTGGCGGTAAGTAGATCGTGCGCCCAGGAGCTCCACGTTGGAGGCACTGCCTATTGCGAGATCCAGCAAAGTGACCTGCATCCCGTTACTTACGTTGACGATGGGATTGTCATTGTAAACGATCGCCCGGCTCGCGTGAGTGTGGACAATGGCACTTATGTCAATTACGGGGTACTTACCTCATCACCTTTACCGAGAGTGCCACAGTCAACGAAACCCGATTCGCCCGAAACTAAGTTAAACGGGCGACGGCGACGACCGATCGTCCGAGAGTTCACTCCGGCCAAACTGCTCACACAGCGTCTGGCATAGCCGGCAAACACAGAATATTTGCGTGGCCGCTATGAAGTTCAATTGTTGTTAGCTTTAAGTCAGTAAAATTCTGAGCTTTGCTTAATAAAGAACTCATAAATATCAATACTCCGGCTCCGCCGTAAACATTCCATTTTATTATCATAAATTGGATACCTAGCCTTAAGGGCAAGTAATAACGGAGGAAGTTCCTTCCAACATAAACCTCTTCAATAGAAGGAAGTACCGTGGCAACCGCCCGGTGAAGCTGCTACTACCGAAGCCAGTAGTAACCACAGACCGTGGCGCGGGATTACTAAACTAACATTGTTTGCAGACTTCATAAAGGAATACCTCGATCTAGGACATATGTCATCACTTTCTGCCGCTGACATGGGGTCGGGCCGGTACTTCTTGTCTCATCATTGCGTCATAAAGGAAGATAGCTCCACCACAAAGCAAGTTCCTCAGCTATTCTCTCAATGATGTTCTTATGGTAGGCCCTGTAATTCAGCCTAAGCTGTTTCAGATTCTTCTTCGGTTTCATTCACACCCAGTAGCAATCACAGGACACTTTTCCAACTGTACCGTTGTGTTAGGGTTCAGCCTGAGGACAGCCATTTGTAACACATTTTGTGGAGGCATTCCCCCCAGGACCAATTGCGGGTGTTTAAGCTAGACACCGTTACTTATGCCACGAAGCCAGCATCATTTCTGGCTGTGCGAGCTATGCATCAGTTGTCAGCAGACTTGCCTACAGCGTATCCGGTTGGGGCTGAGGTCATTTGTCGCGATTTTTATGTGGATGATTTGATATCTGGAGTCATATCCAAGGAAGAGGCAGTCATCATTATGGATCAGGCATCAAATATTCTAGCTTAGAAAGTGGTGCTCGAATGCGTCAGAGGTTTTGGGTGGAGTTGCTGACAAGGATAAGGAGTCTTATTTGAAATTTGATGATGACACTGATTTTGGAAAAACCTAGGGTTTTTCTCGCTTAGAATCCAGTTTCTGACCAATTATTGTTTTTCTTTTCTGTCTTACATTCAGAATCAAGCCCCTGTAATAGAGCGATTTAACGATCCTCTCGGGTTGTTTGGACCTGTGATCACAAAATCGAAAATTTTCCTTCCACAACTGTGAAAGGAGAAGTTATCCTGGGATGAAAGCCTCCCTGAGTCATAGAACACGGAATGGAGTGCTATATGCACGAGTTTTGGCCAGATTAGGCATGCGTCATTTCCTCGGCTGGTTCGTTCTCCAAACTCTGAGAGTGAGATTCATGGATTTTGTGATGCCAGCATAGAAGCATATGGTGCCTGTGTCTTCATCGTTTGCAACGGCTGATCTCAATTACTTTGCTCAAAGTCAAGGGTAGCCCCCTTGAAAACACTCACTGTGCCCAAGATGGAACTGTGTGGGGCTGAACTCCTATCTAGGCTTATCGCAGAAGTGGCTGGGACGAGTGCATTTGGGGGAAAGTTTTACTGCTGGAGCGACTATGCTGTTGCGCTTTCATGGATCCGAGACGAGCCGTCCAGATTCAATATTTTTGTAGCGAACCGAGTAGCCCATCATTCGGCTGGCTGACGTTTTGTAAAATCAATACGAATTCCGATCTCGACATTAAACGCAATAACTAATAAAAAAGCTTATTAGTTCAACACTGGGATTAAAAATTTAGATTTCTGAGATTCTTCCGCACCGCAAGTTTTTTTCAGCAGGGAGCCACGCCCACTCTAATGCCCACAAGCCGGCCAAAACTGTGGCTCCTACAGTTTTTATGCTAGAATAAAAATTGTAACTGAAATGTATTGTTCTCATCAATAACTATCGATTGACCCAAACTTCAAAAAATAGTAAATATGAACGCGGATATCTTGGAAACTATCAAATATAGAGAATTAGGATTTCAGATCTAGATTCCGCAGCCTTGTTCGAAGCGCAAGTTTGTCACCCACGCCCACAAGTCGCCCAAACCTGCGGCGCCCACAATTTTCAGGCTATATACAAAATTTTAAACTGAAATGTATTAGTCTCGTCAAAACCTATCGATTGATCAAAAAAAAAGTTTGCCACGCCCACTCTAACGCCCACAAGTAGATACAAAATTTTAAGGTGAAATTTATTAGTCTCGTCAATACCTATCGATTGATAAAAAAAAAAGTTTGCCACGCCCACTCTAACGCCCATAACGCTTAAATCTGTCTACCGCCCACATAACCATATATTGAGATCGCGGGTAGGTGGCGGATTTCAATCTCGCTTTACTGCTTGCATATCTCCATTTTCCTGGATACGCTTATGATCCTAGCCGACGAGTACTAGAAACCAAAAAAAGGGTGGGATGCGTTCGCACAGGAGAACAAGTTCATGAGGACAAAGTCGGCAACCCCAACGTAAGTTAAGTGCAGGAGATGTGATGAAACCAGTGACCAGGAACTACGAGAAAATTACCAGTGGTCACCACCACAACAAAGCAACGGCAGCAGGCGATGCACCTCGTGGAGGACATTGGATACCACACCAACAGAGACAGCCAACTAACATCTTAAGGAGGCCACCAAGCATCACACAGCGGCCACGGAAGGCAACTTCCATCACAGACCATCAGGAGGCCTTCCAAAAACGTGGCGTGAGCGGATCTCAGGTCAGGAGTGTCGAGTGCCGCCAACAAGCGAAAAATGGCCAGTGATCTCAGCCGCCTAGAGGCGAGCAGGGGTCGCACGGTGATGCCTCTCCAAACTAACTGGCAAGCTAATCTAAGAGGAGCAGCAGTTGTCCGCAGTGGTGGTGATTGGTGGAAACACTTACAACGCCACAATCGACACCGGAGCGACGGCAAGCTTTGTTAGCGAAGAGCTAGCGGATAATATTGCTGCTCTGGGAAGGATGAGAAGGATGATATGGCAAGTTAGGTTGGCAGACGGAATATGGAAACAAACGACGGACCATGAGTCTGTTGATTTTACCAGCAATAGCAGATTCTTTGGTGCAGGTATGGAACTTCCTTACACAAGTCGGAACCAAAATAAAGTGTGCATAATACCAGCCAGGAACCGACTAAATGAAGAACACAAAAAAACAAGGGGACATTAATGCAAAGGTGGACGAGCTCCTTCAAAAGGGGGTTCATAGAGTATTCGAAGAGCCCTTACAGCTCCCCTATCGTGATGGTGAAAAGGAAGACAGGCAATTGGAGATTGCGCGTCGACTTCAGACAGATCAACGCTAAGTCTGTAAGGGACAACAATACGCAATACGTGGTGGCACACGCCTTGTCAACACAGCCACTACCAGAGACGCTACGATGCATAAAGGAGCGGTTTCGGCTCCAGGAGAACCCGTCCGCAAAAGTATCCGGACTATGTGATGGAAGGCGTCATTCTATATTTAAATATTCCACACAGAAGGGGCAGGGAAGACGTCGCACATTGGAAGATGTGCGTCCCAAAGTCTCTTCGGGAAACAGTATGAAAGGACAACCATGACGCACTATTGGTGGGACGTAGGAAGCCGCCCGATACTACTGGCCGGGTATTCATGGAGACGCCCGATCCCATGTGAGGAAATGCGAAACACTCATGAGACTTAAACCAAATCAAAGCAGGCGCCTGCTAAACCGAACTTTGTCAAACCCCTACCACGATCTAAGCACTGCAACCAAAACAGCAGGTCCAAATAGAGAGGAACTCGAAGTGGACGGAACTAGTGCCGCTGCGCAGTGCGACAGCCGAGTCGCTTAAAAAAGTGTTTAGAGAACGCATAATCGCAAGGTTGTTTTCTAGAGTTTTACCGCAACCTAGAAGTCGGAAGAAAACCCATCAGCGCGAACAAACAGGACGGGAAAGACCATAATAGCGTAGTTCGCAGTGCAGGACCAGAGAAACTGGGACGAGAAGTGGCCGGAGATTATGCTAGCAGTGAACACGAGCATATCGGAGTCCACTTGTTATACTCCATCGTTTCTTACCCAAGGCAGGGAGGCAAGACTACCGAGCGCCCTGTACGAAGAGTCACGGAAACACCGGAAGAAAAAGCCAACAAACTCAGGGAGCTCCATGACATCGTAAGGTGACATCTGGAAAAGGCATTCTTGGACCAATCCAGACAATATAATCTGAGGTGGCAATGGACGTCAGCTGGGGGCGACGTAGTGTGGGCCAAGGAACACCACCTATCAAAAGGTGCCCAGGAATTCGCCGCAAAACTGGCCCCGAGGTATGATGGTCCTTACCAGGTCGTAGATTTTGTCTCTCCGGTGATCTGCAAAAAAAACCACAAAAAAACAAAGAAAGAGCGGACTATCCACGTTTGCGAGCTAAAACAACAGATGTGAAGCAAGGTTAACTGCTAGGCAGCTTCCTGGCGTTGACCTTGACTGTCAACGCGAACGGAGCGTAGCCCTAGTGAGGCCGTCCGGGACAGACACGCAGTCCGCGAAACTGTTCACCCTAGTCTGAGAACGGTGACGCTTCCCTAAGCCCGTACAGCCGATCTCTCTGCGAGTCCAAGGCGAGACAAGCGGCCTCGAGTCAACGCGTCGGCAAGCGAGCACAGGCGAGGGACACCAGGAGCATCCCAATACTATTGGAATATAGATTGTTATTAATTAATAAAATCAAACCAAAAAAAAACTTCAAAAATGTGGACATTGGAAAAGCGTTTTAGCATTTTTTGCGATTGCTGGCGTTAAAGTGTGCATGCCACTCCGGTGAAACAAACTTCCGCGGCCCAAAAAGCCCAAGAATTTGCATGCTTAGACCCAAAATTCAAGCTCATACAGTTTCCGAGATCTCAGCGTTCATACGAACAGACAGACAGACAGACGGACATGGCTAGACCAACTCGGCTAGTGATGATTTTAGATGCCTGTATAGTACTTTGCCATCCAGTCGTTGGGCGGAAAAAGTATATTTCCAGACTCAAAAGCATGGTCATTTAACATTTCATATCCCGTCTGTTCTAAAGTGTCATTCATGAGTACCACATCACAAAATCCAAAGTAAATAGGGCATCTCGAAGACATTACAAAGCCCCTTCAAGCAGCAAAGCTTTCATATTTTGCCGTTGATTTTGTATAACTGTTAAGGTGTAGTTCCACATCTAAACTTGGTAACAAATTCAGAACGGATTTTTATAGATAACTCTTTTGCTTTAACCATTTTTCTTAATATTTTTTGAAAAATAAGCACCCTTAACCTTCTAGTATCTTAAACTAGAGAAATCAACAGCACTTGTTCAAAGTTCATGAAAAACTTATCCGCTATATGCTTTATGTAAATACTTAGGAAGAGAATAAAACGTGAGTAAATACTATTGACAACTGATCAGGATATTTTCATTTGCTTCCAGCAATATCCTAAAAGCCGTTATCACTTTTATTAATTGCTTTGATTTCTTTAAAATTTGTTTTTAGCGACAACAACAAAATTATAAATTAATTGAAAAGTGTAAGCAAATGTTCGTTGTGTAAATACTTTTGACCTCCCCTGTATACCCACAAACCAGCGACTAACGACAAGCATGTGTGCTGATAACACAGCTTTCTTAAGTCGCCAATTAATATGTGTGTAATATATGCACCTTACATTGAATGAATTAAGACATGACATGGACAAATACCACCCAATGTTCCATATTATCGTAACGCAAATAATTTTTCGGCTCTGGCTTAAACCTGTTCCTTTTGGATTGCTTCGATGGCAGACTGCTCGATGGAAAGCCCAAGGATGGATATTACTGAGCTTTCTCTTTGTTCAATTCGACCTCTCTTTTTTGAAAGCAATGTAGTGTCAGCAGATTGTAGCAAATCATGAGTAACTTCTATTTTAATTTTTTTAAGTATATCAAATATATATTTTTGGCTTGGATGCAACAAATGTAAATGCGTTCCCAAGCACCATTTTGTACATGAAATAATCCTACTCCTCCAATACCCTTATTATAGAAAGTGTGGTGGGCGAAAATCAAATTACTAACTATTATTAGAAGTTCGGCAGCTATCAGCTTGCGACAGTTGGCTATATTGGAACATACTTCCAATATCAAAACGCAACTCTATGGCTTGCGTACGAGACTTGCCAACTGCTAAGAAGCTAGACCCACGCGATTGCGGGAATACTTTTTTTCCTTCCAACGACCGACGAAGTGAAAATACGTTCTAGACTTTTCTCCAGCGAAAACCCAAATGTTTTAATCCCTCCGCCTACGAAAAAAGTGATCGTTGTTTTGCAACGAATACTCGCTCAAAAGAGTAATTCCAGCTTATACGTCGTCTACGGTAAAAGAGCCCGTGTATTTCGTATATGAATACGCGCTCAAAGTGCATAAATGTCTTGAATTTTGTTTACGTACGTCTACTGTTAAAGTGCTGATACCTTTGTGTATTTCGCTTATGTATTGCGATCACACGCAAGAAAAGGAAAACAACAGTTCTTGGGAGTTTTCTGCGCCCCTCTCAGGAATGTTTTCTGATTTAGTATTTTTTCCATACTAGCGTCAAAACAGACCCTAGTTGGAAGCCCCGAGTGGTGACCCTAGAGAGAGAAGCGATTGGCGAACCACATGGCCAGCGTCCCTGAGCATAGAACCCCCTAGAAGCTACAGGGAGGTTAGATTCGACATGTGCAGCACTCCCGAGTAAGGGTAAACTCGACGCGTGCAGAAGTGAGGATAATTTCGACCCATGAACATTTGGAGGCGACAACGCTCACATTCTAGGAGACGCATCAGCATTTTATTTTGGTTTTAGCATGGCCATTCTTTTGTTGTGAATTAGACGTGCAGACATAGCTATGTAGTCCCCGTAGACCGTGAAGGTTCATTTTGTTAGTGCTCACACGAGTAGCTCAATTTTAATTGCGAAAGAAGCTTCTATTCAATTTAGAAGTTACAATTAAAGGCATTGGAACATCAATATATATTTTTTTTCTTTTGGGTTCCATCGATTGCCTATCCCAACTAGATGTAGACTCCACACGAAGATAGAAATTGAACTGACTTTTTTCAAACCATTTTACACAAGACAGACTTAATATTTTGTATCGAAAGATCCTACTCCACGTTTTTATACCCGTTAATCGTAGAGTAAAAGGGTGTACTAGATTCGTCGGTAAGTATGTAACAGGTCGAAGGAAGCCTTTCTGACCCCATATAGTATTTATATTCTTGACCAGGATCATTCCACATGAACGCTGAGATCTAAACTATAAGAGCTAGAGTGTTGGGACTTGGCATGCAGATCCTTGGGCTTCTTGTGCAGCTCAAGTATGTTTCTAACGCCCACAATCGACTATAACCCTGCGACCGAATAGCGCCAAAATGTTGTAATATTTTGTTCTTATTATCAATACCTATATAAATGCCAAAAATTATTGAAATCGAACCAGTCATAAAAAAGTTATAACCAAATAATAACCAATATTTTGTAATCCAATCGAGATTGCACACCGAATGCAGCAAAAAATATGTATTCAGTAATACGCCACCAAGCCGCTAGGGGCGATATAGGTTAGTTGGCGCTGTAGACCAAGTGGCGCTCTAGAAGAAGAAGATAGGTGGCGCTGGTGTAGAAAATAAACGTTTTATTTCCCAATTTGAGTTGACTGTATTTCAATTAATAAGTTTGTCACATTTTTTGTGGGTCCGATGCTTTCAGTTGTAGTTTTAACACTAAGTCCAAAATATATTTAAAAGGGCAAAGTTAGTATTTCATATACCAAAAAGAGAATAAGATTCAAAATTAAATAACGGATGTAATGCGTTCATCAACAGCCGCTATAGACTAGGTGTGTTAGTAAAAAAAAACGGAGTTGCTTTAAGCATATCTCCATTCCTCTCGCAGTCCCTTAAGCTGAGTAACGGGTAACTAATTATCGAGGCTATCGACTATAGCGTTTTTTCATGTTTTAGCTCTGCATGTGAAAGAATTTTGCATCTTTTTAAGCGATTTTAGCGGAGTAATCCAGATGCAAAAAGTACCATTTCCTTCAATGCAATCAAAAGGCTTAGTTGTTAAAATAAAGTTTATAATCTGTTTCCTTAGGAAGCCTTTTGGCTAGGAACAAAACTACATCCAATGATATTTACAATGAAACAAAATTTAAAGTGAATATATATTTTTCAGTAAAGTTCTAATTTGAATACCTTTGTACACAATGATTTCCTCATCAACGCTGCGTTGTTCCTCTTGGGGTAATTTACCGAAACTTTCCTTTGGAATGTCTAGTGAAGAACGTATCTTGTACAGTTTATCATAGTTTAAATATCCATGTATTAATTATTTGGTGGTATCGTTAACATGAAATTTTTTTTTGTTTAATATCTACTATCTTCGTCAGTGAAGACTTTTCAATCAAAGTAGGGAATCTCCTCAATCCATTGATAATGAAGATAAAGAATATACTTGCAATGGCCAAAAATTGCCACAAGCAATGCCGGTTTGTTATTGGAAATAAATTGAGTTTAACTATAACATAGACTTGCTTAATCATTGATTAACAATATTTCACTAAATCTTTTTACCATTTTATATTAATTTTATAAAAAAATACTCACTATTTAAGAACATTAAGAATTTCACACTTTTTTTTTCCGACGCAGGTTCAGCTTGTTGAAAATATTTTCGTCCAAGCTAAAATCTTGTTTGCCCACATTAATAACAAAAGATTACCAGAAAGTAATTCTACCGTGCGCAAAAATTAAGGTGAACTTGTTTGTAAAATGAAAAATCCATATATATTCTTCTGAATCAATTTCATCTCCTTTAAAGTAATCATCTTCCTCGAAACATGCCAAATAGTTCAGTGCCTTCATCGATTTTTTTAATCTCCTCATTCGACTTCAAACGCGTTTTCTAGAGTGGTCTCTTCAGTTATGGAAATAGCCAGAAATCACGCGGAGCCAAATCAGGCGAATACGGTGGTTGCGGAAAGATATGCGCCGAGTTTTTGGCGAAATGGTCACGAAGAAGTGAGTTGTTGTTGCCAGTAATTCTGGTCTTTTTGGGCGAATGGCCACACGCAAAAGACGCATAACGCTTAAATAGTATTTCTTTTTACAGATTGGCCGGGTGGAAAGAATTCATAGTGCACCACACCACGAAAATCCAAAAAACAAAATCACCTTACTTTTTGCCCACAGTAGTATAGGAATCGATTACCGTTAGGAAGCATTGGGGTCGAATGTGTTAAGAACATACCTACAAATTAGGAACACCTTGACATGGGTCTCGCTTGGAATAGCACGTAAAAGCGAAGCGCGAATAAATAAGACGCAAGCCCCAACAACTGCATTAGGTAGATTACAAGCTAATGCTCTTCAATATTGTGATAAAGCCTGATTAGAAATATGGCTGTAGACTCTTGGGCAGCGCCGTTAACTGAAACATGGACCTGATTCAAGAGCACATGCAAAAAAACTAGAAACTTACGCGCAGCCCACTGGTATATCCGCAACGTTGATGCTTATAAAACCTAATTGTTTTAGCCAGGATCATACGATAGTCCTGGAGTAAATTAGATAGATATCGAAGTAACCCTGAAAAAAATATTAATATGAACAAGGGCGTCATTAGATTACTTTTAATTTCCTCATACGTGTCAGATTGTGATTCCAAATAGTTATATTATCCAAAAAACGATGTTAAATTTTTAAAGATTGAAATATAGATTTTTAAATACATTTTAAATTGATAAAAATGTTGGTTTAATTTTCTAAGTTAATCACCTGCGATGTAAAGGTGCGAGTTGGCCAACAATGGGCTTTCCTTTTATTGTGTTGGCAATACGTTCGGAAATGTCGAAGTCGCTTAATTGCAAAGGTAAATGAAGTTGTTGAGATTTTAGCAGAGCTCCCAAAAAGTGTCCCCATTTTTCTAGGTGTTAGAAAAAGATCATTTACGTTAGGACCCTATGAAAATTGAAATCGAAGTGCACTCTCAATATGTTTTTGTTTGGTTTAAAGTGTCTCGCTCAGACACTGACCATTTCTGTTTGCATTTTTTGGGATCCTGTTTTTCTGAGATACTTTTCTTTTCAGAATCTGGCAAAAGTGTATTTTTATGTTAAGTGTGTTTTGACTTTTCTAATAATAATAAATAACGCTTTGAGGTCTGTAAGCTATACATCAATGTCATTGTTTTTTTTAAAACCTACTTTTTTGTCCATAAAGTTCCAAGAAGCTGAGGCTTAATATCTTTGCTTAAGCATTGGTATCTTTTTAAAGACTGTTAAGGCAAATTAGACAGAACTTTCAAAATTAATTAAACGCGAAATTATTTAGGATGACTTTCATTGTGAGAATAATTTTTGGTGTAAAGGGGAGGAACGTCAATTCACTCCTCTTCTAAAGAATACAAATGAACCAACCGTGAATTCTTTAGAACAAGAGGATTATCCTACTTTGTTATTGCCATAAGCAATGTTTTTTAACTGGAATTACAAAGTGTCTTTACTGTTTTTTTTTAGAAATTTAAATTTTCTTACATCCTAACAAAAATTTCAATTACAATTGTGTGGCCAAAAAAAACATTGCAAGCTCACTTATATGAAATACATTTTTTTTCGTGTTAAATTTTTTGAAAATCACTGTTTATTGTTTAAAATTTAAATTTCAAAAAAATCAGGAAAAACACTTTGTAATTCCAGCTAAAAAGCATTGCTTACCTACTGGACGCAAGCTGTTTTGACGCAGGTTCCAACTGATTTGGACACTTTAATGTGTTTCTGATCTAGTAATGTTCAGACACTTAACGCGAATGAAACCAAAAAATCGTCTTTGCTCAATTTGAAACTGAGCTTCATAATTTTTTCTTGTTTTGAGCTGAAAATGACAGGCTGGCGAAAAAAAATTGAGCATATTTTGGGAGCTCTGGTTTTAAGTTTGTTCCATAATACTTTTCACTGGACCTTGTTTCCAAGATCTTATGAGCTAAGTTTCTTATGAACTTAATTTCACCTTTCAATTATACGAGCAGTACTAATTTGAAATGATAGGCAAAGCGTTATTTGCAAAGCTGAACCATTCGACGCGTACGTTACTTTTGCTGTTCGGCGTTGATAAAAAAAATACACCAAATTGTCATTTACATACCCTTTACCACACTAAGTATGCTCTTTTAAGAACTGAAGAAAATTCTCTTTCTAGTTAATTATTTCGTAAGAAATTCTAATGTTTTCAAAATGCAAATGTATTTCTATTTAGAGCGCGGAAGTTGGAATGCGAAGCATTGTAATGCTGGATGAGCAAGGAGGTAAGATATTTTAAGAAACACGTGTTTTGTGGACGCATGTATCCAAAAACTATAAGATCAGAACAGATAACATTAGTTGCAAACATTTTTGTTTAAGTTCACTGACCATTTTTAGATATGGGTATATCTTTTTATTATGTTTACCAAACTTTTTCTTACCCTTATGCTTGATGTGCTTAATAAATGTTTGCAAACTACCACTAACAGTTTCTCTGTTTTGAGACAGTGCTGAAGAATTAAAGTCTGGTACGACTTTTTTGTTATCTTTCTTAATAAATTTCTTAACTGTATAATAAAATAGGTGTAAGATAGATAAGGGGCCAAAAATCGCGCTGTACTGTCGCATAACATTGCTTGTCTTGAAGTTAAGCCACCTATAATTCTCCTCCTTTATATTCGCAGCAAGCCGTCTCGTCCCAAGTTCACTGGGAACCAGTTGTGGGCTTCTACCCTTATCTGTATCCCTTGGCTCTCGTGGAAAAAACGGTGACATTTAACGAGGACCTGCGGGTCATCTATGCATCTTGACGGTACTGCTGCACTCTGGGCAGCTGTTTTCCAAGTCGTGCCAGTACTTCTTCGATAGAAGATTTATTCTCTCGTGCTCTCTTACATTTAAATTAATACGCGATCTCGCGCTCTTATTTTTTTCGTGTTTTGTGCCTTTGTGGTTTTGGAATTTGATCCCAGTGCAAAATTTACTTGAGGTATTTTTCGTAATTTATTTAATTTTTATTTCATCTTCTTTAAATGGCTCTTGTCTCCTGTAAGAAAAATTGTACTCTTTCGGCTTCAACTAAAGACCCTTTTATTTTCTGCTGGCTCTGCGAATCGATGATGCACGTTAAATGCGCAGGATTTACTGGCAGAGTCAAAGACTTCATTGATCTGAATTCTGGTCTCATGTGGTCATGTGGATCCTGCAAGGAAATGGCAGTTGAGATGAGCGGCTTTATGAAGCAGAGTCGAGACAGCCTTTTGAATCTCTCAGGTGCTTTTAAACAGCTCAATGAGAGGTTCAATTCCGTTTGTGCCCAATTTAATAATAAGAAATTACTAACTGAGTCGCCTAATCGCAAAAAAGCCGGCTTAGCGGCAGTTAATACGGTCACGGTATCCTCCCCAAATCCGAAATTGGTAGCTGCAGCAGTTTCTGTTGACACTGGGGTAAGTGAACCAACTGCGAATAGGGATACAGCTGATTCAGGTGGAGTCACTGTTTCTCGAAGTCTGGTGGTAAAAAAATCTTCAGTGTCGGCTACGGTGCCTACCGTACCTATAGGTACAGATGGTACCGTTTCTGGCTCTCAGCTTAGTGTGGTTCAATCTGTTGCTGGGGGACGTAAGAAACTGTCAGTTGTTCCTCATAGGAAGCAATTATTTGTTTCTAGATTCACCCCAGATACTACATCTGAGGATGTTTTGGAATTTATACGTGAAAAATTCCCATCCGAGAATATTTCAGTTGAACAATTTCGATTTTCATACGCTCGTAGTATATCCTCTTTTAAGGTACTACTTTAAGGTACTACTCTGTTTAAGGTACTACTTTCTGAAAGCTTATGGCTTAATGATGATTTAGTAATAAAAGAATTTGTTCCCAATAAACCGAGAACAAATAACAGACCTTCCACTGCGCCAAAAAACTAAAAAGTTTATTTTTGGCTTATCAAAATGTTAGGGGACTAAATAAAAAGCTACCCAAGCTTTATGCTGACTCCTCTGCATTTACTGATATCTGACTCTGAAGTTCTGTCAAATAACTTTAATGCCTATAGGACCGATCGCTCCTCACGTAGGGGAGGCGGGGTGCTGATTGCCGTTACCACTAGCCTAACATCTGAAAAAGTTTACTATGATACCCATAACGATATTGAATTTGTTAGTGTGAAAGTTTCCTTGCAATCCTTATCTATTTTTGTTACATGTTCCTATATTCCACCTGGCTCTGATCTAATAATTTATGAGCACCATCTGTCTGCGATAAAATCTATTCTATCCCTTCTTTCTAACAGAGACCTTTTGATTGTTTTGGGTGACTTTAATCTCCCTGATATCTCTTGGTCTTCTCCTACTGACTCACTTGTCGCTATACCCTTATCCGTCCATGATTTTGTAGATGGTCTTTTAGACTAATCGTTACAGCAAGTAAGCTTTATACGGAATTCATTAAATAGACAACTAGATCTTGTGTTTGTTTCAGACCCGTCTGAAGTCACGGTATCTAGAATTGACGCTCTTGTTGTACCTGAAGACCGATATCATCCAACAATGGAATTGACAATCTGCTTCCCATGCGTTGATACCCTCTCTCCTTTAGTTCCTCAAACTAAAATGAGATGTTTTCGAAAATGTGACTATAAAAATCGATATGATTTCTCAATATAATTGGACAGACTTTTTTTGTACAATTGTATGGATATTAAAAGTGCCACTGATCTATACTATATAGTGTTAAATACTTTTTTTAATGAATGCGTTCCTGATAGGCTTCCTTCAAAGCTAAACAGGCCTCCTTGGTTTACCAATGCGCTTCAAAGACTTACAAACCTTAAAACAAACACCTATAAAAAGTATAAAAAATCGGGTAAGCCATCTGATTTTTCGAAATATGTGGTTGCTCGATCGGACCTTAATGTTCTCAATAGTCATTGCTATTCTATGTATTTAAGTCGATGTAAATTCGAATTTTCAAATGATCCGAAGCAGTTTTATAACTTTGTTAATGCCAAGCGTAAGTCGTCGGCATTGCCTTCATCTGTACGTTTTAACTCAATGGAGGCATCGACAGATTCTGAAATTGCTGATTTATTTGCCGAGTTTTTCCAAACTACTTATAGTTCGGCTGCTTGGTCAAATTCTAACTACCCTAATCCCTTAAATAGGGCAAATTGTATTTTTACCCCTGAAATTACGGAAAGTTCTCTCTTAAGAGACTTAGCAACAACAACGCCAACTTATTCTTCCGGTCCAGATGGACTCACCGGGTGTGCCATTAAGTTTTGTGCGTCAACCATATGTAAACCGATTTTAAACTTTTTAATTTGTCTATTTCATCATCAGTTTTTCCTACTATCTGGAAGGACTCTTTTATCATTCCACTTCACAAAAAGGGTGCGAAGGCGGATGCCCAGAATTATAGAGGTATTTCCAAATTGTCGGCAATTCCTAAAGCATTTGAACGTATTATTACTTCTCATTTGCAACATTTATGTTCCTCGCTAATATCACCGTGTCAGCATGGTTTTGTTAAGCGAAGATCGACCACCACCAACCTTCTTGAATTGTCATCTATTGTAATTAATGGATTTAAGAAAAAAATGCAGACTGACGTTATATATACAGATTTTAGTAAGGCCTTTGACTCTGTCAACCACTCTCTTCTATTATTCAAATTAAATCAGCTTGGGTTTCCATGTAAGCTATTAACTTGGATTTCAAGTTATTTGAATGGTAGGACTCAGAGGGTTATATTCAAGAACGCTATTTTAAAATTGATCTACGTGACATCTGGAGTGCCTCAGGGTAGTCATTTGGGTCCATTGCTGTTTACTTTGTTTATTAACGATCTTCCCTCTACCATAAAACATTCTCGTGTACTAATGTATGCTGATGATGTTAAGCTTTGTTTATCATATAACGATATAGCGTCGGGTTTCAACTTACAGTCAGATATTGATTGTTTTCAGGAATGGTGTGAGTATAACCTTTTAAATTTGAACTGCTTTAAATGCAACGTTATGACTTTTTATAGGGGTACTCCTACTTTTGTTAGTTACTCTCTTCAAAATACGTCACTTGACCGTATATATTCCGTTAATGACTTAGGCGTTCTTCTGGACCCAAAACTTAAATTTGACTACCACATAATGTCCACTGTCAACAAGGCCATGAGTGTTCTTGGGTATATAAAGCGTTGGTCAAAAGAATTTGATGACCCTTATACAACCAGCTAAAGGGACAAAAGGGAAATGGAGAAATGCAAGCAACAAGCATTGAAATGCGCCACCTACTCGCGATCTCAATATATGGTTATGTGGGTGGTAGACAGACTTAAGCGTTATGGGCGTTAAAGTGGGCGTGGCAAACTTTTTTTTGGGTCAATCGATAGGTATGGACGAGACTAATTTCACTTAAAAATTTTTCTAGCTTGAAAACTGTGGGCGCCACAGGCGTAGGTGGCTTGTGGGCGTTAGAGTGGGCGTGGCAATCTTTTTTTTTGATCAATCGATGGGTATTGACCGTTCTATTACATTTCAGTTAAAATTTTTTATCTGGCATACAAATTGTGGGCGCCACACGTTTGGGCGGTGTGTGGGCTATAGAGAGAGCGTGGCATCGCCTTACAAACTTGCTCACGTCACATAACTAGATTACGTAAAAAGAATGTTAAATTTAAATAGCAAAAAGCATTTGAATAGCTTAAAATTCAATAGATGAAGCCCACACTACTGCAGTATCCAGATTTTAATAAAGAATTTTGTATAACAACAGATGCAAGCAAACAAGCGTGGAGCTTTTCTTACTCAAGATTACAATAGCACCCAGCTACCAGTAGCCTATGCATCAAGATCATTTACAAAAGGATAAAGCAAAAAAAATACAACTAAACAAGAGTTAGCAGCTATCCACTGGGCGATTAATTATTTTCGACCATATATTTATGGAAGACAGTCAAAACAGACTTACTTATTTTCAATGACAAACCCGCGCTCAAAACTAACACGAATGAGATTAGACTTAGAAGAATATGATTTTACTGTGGAGTATCTTAAGGGAAAAGACAATCATATAGCCGACGCGCTTTCAAGAATAACTATAACGGACTTAAAAAATATTCAAACGAATAATAAAATTCTGAGAGTCACTACCAGAAATCAAAGTAATGTTCTCAATAGTCATTGCTATTCTATGTATTTAAGTCGATGTAAATTCGAATTTTCAAATGATCCGAAGCAGTTTTATAACTTTGTTAATGCCAAGCGTAAGTCGTCGGCATTGCCTTCATCTGTACGTTTTAACTCAATGGAGGCATCGACGGATTCTGAAATTGCTGATTTATTTTTCCGAGTTTTTCCAAACTACTTATAGTTCGGTTGCTTGGTCAAATTCTAACTACCCTAATCCCTTAAATAGGGCAAACTGTATTTTTACCCCTGAAATTACCGAAAGTTCTCTCATAAGAGACTTAGCAACAACAACGCCAACTTATTCTCCCGGTCCAGATGGACTCCCCGGGTGTGTGCTTAAGTTTTGTGCGTCAACCATATGTAAACCGATTCTTAAACTTTTTAATTTGTCTATTTCGTCATCAGTTTTTCCTACTATCTGGAAGGACTCTTTTATCATTCCACTTCACAAAAAGGGTACGAAGGCGGATGCCCAGAATTATAGAGGTATTTCCAAATTGTCGGCAATTCCTAAAGCATTTGAACGTATTATTACTTCTCATTTGCAACATTTATGTTCCTCGCTAATATCACAGTGTCAGCATGGTTTTGTTAAGCGAAGATCGACCACCACCAACCTTCTTGAATTGTCATCTATTGTAATAAATGGATTTAAGAAAAAAATGCAGACTGACGTTATATATACAGATTTTAGTAAGGCCTTTGACTCTGTCAACCACTCTCTCCTATTATTCAAATTAAATCAGCTTGGGTTTCCATGTAAACTATTAACTTGGATTTCAAGTTATTTGAATGGTAGGACTCAGAGGGTTATATTCAAGAACGCTGTTTCAAAATTGATCTACGTGACATCTGGAGTGCCTCAGGGTAGTCATTTGGGTCCTTTGCTGTTTACTTTGTTTATTAACGATCTTCCCTCTACCATAAAACATTCTCGTGTACTAATGTATGCTGATGATGTTAAGCTTTGTTTATCATATAACGATATAGCGTCGGGTTTTAACTTACAGTCAGATATTGATTGTTTTCAGGGATGGTGTGAGTATAACCTTTTAAATTTGAACTGCCTTAAATGCAACGGTTTGACTTTTTATAGGGGTACTCCTACTTTTGTAAGTTACTCTCTTCAAAATACGTCACTCGACCGTATATATTCCGTTAATGACTTAGGCGTTCTTCTGGACCCAAAACTTAAATTTGACTGCCACATAATGTCCACTGTCAACAAGGCCATGAGTGTTCTTGGGTTTATAAAGCGTTGGTCAAAAGAATTTGATGACCCTTATACAACCAAATTATTATTTACCTCCCTTGTTCGTCCTATTTTGGAATATTGTTCTTCGGTTTGGAGTCCACAATATCAAGTGCACATTGACCGTATTGAGTCGGTACAAAAAAAATTTCTTCTTTTTGCCCTTCGTAGTTTGAACTGGGATCAAAACGTAAGGCTACCTTCCTATCAGAGTAGATTACTATTGCTTAATTTACCTACACTTGTAAATCGTAGAACAATGCTTGGTATTATTTTTATGCAAAATCTTATTAGAGGTGATATTGATTCTGTAGAACTTGTAAACCGCCTAACTTCCAGTGTCCCTGCTAGACTAACACGAAATTATTATCCCCTAAATTTGCCACGATGTACATCAAATTTTTGTCTGCACGAGCCCTTTCGCGTTCTATGTAATAATTATAACAATCTTTACCATTTAATTTGCACATCAACTTCTATCCCGGTTTTAAAAACTAATATTTTAACTCATTTGCTTCATTCTTAGTTGCTACTTTTATTTTCATTTGTGTCCCGTCTCTATTTGTTTTTTGTATCTTCCTCGCGAACTCGCTTTTTTGCCCAAATTGATAGAAGGGCCCCCCCGCGTAACAAGCACGTGCTTGGTGTCGTTGGGCCACTTTTTTGTACTGCTCGTAGTGCATCAACGTCCATCATATATTATATATATCCACGAAATCATACCTCTTTAATCCTGCAACATCCGGCTGAACTCCGGCTGCTTGTAGCAGTTGGGAAGTGAAAACTATAGCAAGCAGCTTCCTTTCGCTCGCTTCGGCACTTTGGTGTTACGAAAAAGCCTGTATACAGCTCTGGCTCTGGGTCGATATCTTTTTTCGAAGGCAGAAAGGTGATCACATTCTCAAAAGCTTTCTAACATGCAGATACGTCAGCAGGGCTGGCTTGCCACATAAGAAAATATAAGAAGATATTGACATTTCTATATTTAAAACAAGGAAGAACGCTATAGTCGAGTACCTCGACTATCAGATACCCGTTACTCAGCTAAAGGGACCAAAAGGAAATGGAGATATGCAAGCAGCAAAGCGAGATTGAAATGCGCCACCTATCGGCGGTAGACAGATTTAAGCGTTATGGGCGTTAGAGTGGGCGTGGCAAATTTTGTTTTGGGTCAATCGATAGGTATTGACGAGACCAGTACAGTTCAGTTAAAATTTTGTATCTAGCATGAAAATTGTGGGCGCCACAGGCTTGGGCGGTATGTGGGCTTAGAGTGGGCGTGGCATATTTGCGTAACAAACTTGCGCTGCGCACAAGGCTACGAAATCTAACTCTGAGATCCCAATACTCTATCCTTGATAGTTTCCGAGATATCCACGTTCATATTTACGATTTTTTGAAGTTTGTGGGCGGTTTGTGGGCGTGGCAAACTTGTTTTTTATCAATCGATAGGTATTGATGAAAACAATACAATACATTAAAATTTTTATTCTAGCATCAAAGCTGTAGGAGCCACAGTTTTGGGCGTTTTGTGGGCGTTAAAGTGGGCGTGGCACTCTGCTGAAACAAACTTTTCCTGCGCAGAAATCTTAGGAATCTGCAAGCCTAATCCCAGTATTGTAGCTCTTATAGTTTCCGAGATCTCAGCGTTCATACGGACATAGATCGACTCGGCTAGTGATCCTGATCAAGAATATATATACTTTATGGGGTCGGAAACGCTTCCTTCTGCCTGTTACATACTTTCCGATGAATCTAGTATACCCTTTTACTCTACGGGTAACGGGTATAAAAACACCAAAGATATAATTTTTAAAAATTTTTTTTCGGGTATTCCTATGGGATCTATAAGATATAGTTGTCCGAAATCAAAATACCCTCTGCAAGAGTAAAAAAATAATATTTATTTATTGTTTTTTTTTAACTTCTACTCTTGGTAATATCATTCTTATAATATTTCAAATCTTTAAGTACAAATATATTACTTGGAAAATAAATACGGTAGTAAAATTAATTGGAACATTATTTTAAGATTTCTGTATTTAGTTTTTAGTTTTCTAAAATTAGGAAAGGTCTGTACATACAATGCTCCCACGGGAAGGGCCTGCCAGAGTATAGAAACTTCGACTTGCCGAAGATAGCTTCCTTTCGTTTTTCTTACTCCTTTACGTGCTTTTTATTTTGTTTTGCTTTTCTAAGGATAATTAGCAAGAAAAGATAATAACGAAAACACCGAATTTCAACCCTGCGAGCGCCGATTAAAAGCAAAGAACACTAGATTACAAAAAAAGGAAAGAGAGGGAAATCTACCGTTATCGTAAGCAGTTTTCAACGCTGTGCCGACTTGAAATCTGTAAATAATGGTTGGTGTATTAAAATGAAATACCTAAATAAACATTCGTGTTAACTTCCAGTAGGGCAGTGTGGGGTAATGTGACGAGTATGATAAGGAGACGAAATCGTCAAATCTCACATGTTAAGTCACTTTAAAAGTTCCAAAACTTTTAGTATATTTATTTTATTGTGACGACCATGCATTTACATTTATTTATAAAAAGTCGCGTAATTTGTTCGTAAGATAGTATTGAGTACAAAGGTTGGGCAAATATTAGCAAGCCTCTTGAATTTATATTGTTTTTGGCAGTGTTTTGGAATTAATGGACTAGTTGTAAATATTTTGTTGATATATTATTATTAGATAATTCCAGCTAAGGAATAGAAACAAGTAAGAACGTTATAGTCGAGTACCTCGACTATCAGATACCCGTTACTCAGCTAAAGGGACAAAAGGGAAATGGAGATATGCAAGCAACAAGCATTGAAATGCGCCACCTACTCGCGATCTCAATATATGGTTATGTGGGTGGTAGACAGACTTAAGCGTTATGGGCGTTAAAGTGGGCGTGGCAAACTTTTTTTTGGGTCAATCGATAGGTATGGACGAGACTAATTTCACTTAAAAATTTTTCTAGCTTGAAAACTGTGGGCGCCACAGGCGTAGGTGGCTTGTGGGCGTTAAAGTGGGCGTGGCAATCTTTTTTTTTTGATCAATCGATGGGTATTGACCGTTCTATTACATTTCAGTTAAAATTTTTTATCTGGCATACAAATTGTGGGCGCCACAGGTTTGGGCGGTGTGCGGGCTATAGAGAGAGCGCGGCATCGCCTTACAAACTTGCTCACGTCACATAACTAGATTACGTAAAAAGAATGTTAAATTTAAATGGCAAAAAGCATTTGAATAGCTTAAAATTCAATAGATGAAGCCCACACTACTGCAGTATCCAGATTTTAATAAAGAATTTTGTATAACAACAGATGCAAGCAAACAAGCGTGGAGCTTTTCTTACTCAAGATTACAATAGCACCCAGCTACCAGTAGCCTATGCATCAAGATCATTTACAAAAGGATAAAGCAAAAAAAATACAACTAAACAAGAGTTAGCAGCTATCCACTGGGCGATTAATTATTTTCGACCATATATTTATGGAAGACAGTCAAAACAGACTTACTTATTTTCAATGACAAACCCGAGCTCAAAACTAACACGAATGAGATTAGACTTAGAAGAATATGATTTTACTGTGGAGTATCTTAAGGGAAAAGACAATCATATAGCCGACGCGCTTTCAAGAATAACTATAACGGACTTAAAAAATATTCAAACGAATAATAAAATTCTGAGAGTCACTACCAGAAATCAAAGTAAACAGGAAAATTCCTGCGCAGGAACAGAAAAAGAAAAAATAGATTTGCCTAGGCAAACTCTAAATAAAGCTTCTAAGCCCAACGTATAAGAAGTCATTGTAAATGACGAGGTAGGAAAAGTAGTGACCTTGCGAATAACAGATTCACTATGCTTACTAAAGCATGGAAAAAAAGTTATAGCAAGAATTGGTGTTAGCGATATGTACACCAATGAAATTCTCGACTTAGGTCAGTTCTTTCAAAGGCTTGAAAAAGAAGCCGGTATACTAAATATCAGCCAACTCAAAGTGGCACCAAGCGAAAAGATCTTTAACACAATCTCAATAAAATCTTGTAAAATAAGGGGCAATAAAAAATTACAATCCTTAAGAGTAGCGCTACTCACGCCGGTGACCCTATTATCAAATAACGATAAAGAGATATAAGCGTTAGAAGAAGCATAGCCTTCCTCCTATAGTTTCCGAGATCTCAACGTTCATCCGGACGGACGGATAGACGGACAGACGGACATGGCTAGACTAACTCGGCTTGTGATCCTGATCAAAATTCTATATACTTTATGGGGTCGGAAACGCCTTCTTCTGGCTGTTACATACTTTTCGTCGAATCTAGTATATCCTTTTACTCTACGAGTAACTGGTATAAAAGCCTCGTATCGATATACCGATAGTTAAGTAGACCCTATCGCAAAGTTAACTATGTATCTCTCTTGCTCATCCCAAAAAGACACACACACATTGAAACTTTGAATTACACGTGAGGTTAAGCGCCGAAGCTTTGGAGTATTATACCAGCTAAGATAAAAGATTAAATACAGTCCACATCTTTACTTATTTGCAAGCATTTTGGTCCATCGATCCGAATTGTTTCGGGTTCGTTTAGTTTTCTAGCGAATTGGTAAATGGTAAAATTTTCGTTCACTAAACTAAGAAACTAAGTACTACGCATTGCACACTTTGTTATCAGATGCCATCGCAGAGAGAAAACGGACAAACTCTCATTCGTCTACCCTAATCGCCAACGTTGGGGACCCACTTGAACGATTGGCTACCACACAAGCACAGCTGGTGGCTTCGCAAAGCAAATTCTTGGAGCAGGTTCAGGAATCACATACACACACGGACCTGAGGATCGAAAATATCAAGATTGAGTCTTTTCATGACAACTGCTAAGATTGGCCTCAATTTTCAGACCTGTTGACAGACGCGAAAACCTCACCAGCTTCCAGTAATTCCATTACTTTAAGTCTAATTTGGATTGAAAGGTGAATTACATTTCCGTCCCCGAAGAGAATTATGTTGAAGCTTGGGATAAACTAGTACATCGGTACTACAAAAAGCCATCAATAACGAGATCTTTTATTGCATGTTTTTTTTTTAGCGTTACACACCGTTTTAGCTTCGGGAGTGGCGTGCTTGCGCAAGCTAGCCGATGAAGCGGACGAGTTCAGACTAGACGCACTTTGTTGTGATCAGCGGAAACCATGGCTAATACTACTAAGCAAACTGG
The DNA here is from genome assembly GCF_014743375.2 of Drosophila subpulchrella. Classification (NCBI taxonomy): domain Eukaryota; kingdom Metazoa; phylum Arthropoda; class Insecta; order Diptera; family Drosophilidae; genus Drosophila; species Drosophila subpulchrella. The sequence goes on along the minus strand of NW_023665479.1, from coordinate 180,858 downwards.
ATATGGAATCTCGCCAACCCGAGGTTGAACGGCCTTTTCGGAATATTGGTTCTACTAACAAGGTTCACGGGATACGCGCCGCTAACGTACACGTCGCTGGCGAAGCTTCGAATTCATTCAGATTTGTATTGTCTGCACACAACCGCACTCGATAGCGGCCTATACTTAATTTCTATCAATGGAAATATTAGATCGTTGATCATTCGTAAGGCTTCACAAATTGTGCTTTAATTGTTTTAGTCGCAAACATGTCACTAGGAAATGTCACTTCGAAATTCAGGTGTCGTTTCTGCAAAGGATCACATCATACTCTGGTACGTCAAGATTCACAGACCCACAGCAGCTATCACACCGGTCAGCAAGAGAATATCGAGTTTTTTTGTAGAGGCTGGACATCTTGCTCGAGCCCAGACCATGATGACCACCATACTAGCCATGTAATGGACAGATGTGGTAAAAAGTCTTTTTGCCGAATTCTTTTGGACTCGGGATCAACAATCACATTGGCTACGGAGGCTTTCAATCAAACCATCGACGCACCTCGTACCCATGCGCACATTTCGGTTATTGGTCTTTTCTCTCAAGTCGCAGGTACAACTCGTGGGCGTCCCAAAAATTTATCTGCAGTGGAGAGTTTTGAAGAACCTCCAGGAAAATTAAGTTCTGATTATGAGTTCTTTATGTGCCTCTGTACCAGCCGAGTTATATACAAAGTTAGGGAGATCTACAAGGCTTTTTGTCGACACCCACAAGTGAAATAATTACGGGGTATACATTGTGGGGTACCTGTTGAAGAAGGGAATTCCACCAATTCATGACCCTTCTCTGCAATTCTTCTCTTCTTTTCAGCATTAAAAAAAATAATTTTGCGAATTCTTGATGGACTGCTTAAAATGGAGACACATAGAAGCGCTAGGTAAACACCAGCTCATCGTGCCGAAGTATTATGGCAATATCGGTATGTTTTTTTACACGGATATCGAAAAAATGCTCCCGAACATACGGACTTTCAACAGATTGTTTTAGCACTATCGGTTGCTAGTCGTAATCTACGGGATGTCCATACCTGGCAGTAAGAGTTCTATCACCATCGATACCCACGGGCAGCTTTCTCGCTATTAACGGATGCAATTACAAAGACGGTTACATGTAGATGTACTCGTAAAGAAAAGTCTAACAAGCCACTCAACTTCTTACTGAAAGCTACTACTCATCAGGAATTTCGAATTGGATTCATCTTTTTTTCGAGTAGTTAGCTACGTTTTCCGCTTCATAATCAAATTGCGTTCTGGGCTGATTGAAAGTCATACTTATAGTTCGATTTACCAGATGTCGTCAAAACAAATTGCCTAACCTAGCGAATTACAGACAACTAAGCTAAAACACATTCAAATCTCTTCGTTTCTATTGAAGTATAACGCTGTCAAACATGATTGCCACTTGCCCAGGAATTCCAAGCTGCTGAAACTAACACCGTTTTTCAGATGATTCTGGATTGCTGCGCATCGGTGGAGGTATCGACTGATCAGTGCTGTCGCTCAACGCAAAGTACCCGACCACAATTTATGTTATCGGCACGTTCTGGGGAACATGTAGTCCGTTTTGTTGATCATGCTTCGGTCGTCATGTTACCAGATGCAACTAGACGTTGTGCTGCCTTTCCTGCAGTCAGTTGAGCGTGGATATCTAAGGGGTCGACTCCGAGGATCGTTTCTAGAGCTTGGGTTGGGGTTGACCTCAGCGCCCCCGTTATGCAGACCAGTGCCTGCCACTGAGTTCTCGCCATAAGCTCGGTGTCTGTCTGTCACATAACTCTCCAACTCTCCCGTGTGCAGTCGCTCTATAAAATAAACGATATTCCACGGAAAATTACATTTATAAAATTGAAGAAAGTCTATAACCGCCTAATATACCACCAGCTCTATCCGCGAACAACACAACATAATGCTAATAAACAAAGTTGACTCTATAAACCAGAAAATAAATTCTTGCTGAACAACAAGTGCGGTTGTGCGTGCACCTTCAGTGAGAGACAATCGGTGCGGCAGCATCTTCGGAGTGCAAGAGAGAAAAAGATTGCCCCATCAGCTACGCTATCGCCGATAAGGCAGCTATTAACTATTGTCGATAAGGCAGTTTGTCGGTAAAGCAGTGACTGGTTGCAAGCTAAGCTACAACTTAAACTTAAAGATTAAATCCGAAAGATACAATACAAACACAACCGACAAATACACCTTACTTTAATCAAATCAAACAATAAATACACTTAAAAAAGTCATGGCTTCTTCTGCTCCACCCACTAAACGTACCCGCAACAATGCTGGAACTGCCAGCGAACGCATCTCGGATGTAAATTCGCCTCAGCTTCTGGAGCTCCTAAAGACTCGCTTCGAGGAACAAACCGAGAAAATTGAGTCGGCCGTTCGGGAAGCTGAACAGCGAACGCTTGGACATCATCGCCGGGGAAGTAAACCAAATGGATGGTCGTGTCCTGGCGTTGGAGCGCGAGGTTGCCGATCTTCGCTCCATGAGGGACCGAATGGGTGAGCGGGTTGAGGCGCTGAACCGGGAGGTAGAAAATCTACAAGCAGCAGGTGAGAGGTTGGGTGCACTGGAGGCCAGGCTGGCAACGCAATGCAGGGAGACTAGCTCGTGTGATCTGAGGGTTCATGGAGTTCCCTATGTCGAAGGTGAAGATCTCAGAGCTCTCTATCACAAGCTAGGCTTTAGTCTCCAGCTGACTCCACCACCAAAAGTCTGCGATATCTTCCGAGCAACGAAATCACAACAAACACATGTGGATCCAGTGATAATAATTAAAATGCTAAACCCACGCGAAAAGATCAAGCTGCTTGGTCAAGTCGGAATGTACAGGCGCGAGCACAAGAAACAACTTAGCTTGCAGTTTCTGGGTTTCAATTCAGAAGCGTTAATTTATATTAATGAGCAATTGAAAGAGCATTATCTCATCTTTAAAGAGGCTATGCGTATGAAAAAACATAAAATCCTTACGGCTGTCTTTACACGACGCGGCCTTGTGCACGTACGCTGCACTCGAAGAGAGGGTGTATGTTGCATTAACAGTATGGAGGAACTTTCGTCCATTAATCATTCGCCTGATGCACTTTCTACATCTCTCACTAACGCTTCGGCTGGACCTGAAGCTGATAGCTTTCGTTCTTAAGCGTATAAATCGTATCCTCTTAATTAAGATAGGTTTAAAACTAGTTTACTTTAAGAAATGTATAAGATACGCATTGAATATTGAGATTGCGCCCCTAATAATCATTGATAACAACAATGCAGGATGAGGAAGTTTGTTCCATAGCTAGTGCCATGATAAAAACTATAATCTCGTAGAAATCTTTAAATGCCTAGGTTTGTTTTCCGTAAACGAAACGATCCCCACGCACTATAGCAGCCACTGTGATACATTACTTGACTTATTTCTTATCAATGACCCTAGCAAAATCATACATTATGACCAGGTTTCTGTACCAGCCTTCTCCAGACATGACTTAATATTTTTAACATACGACTTGACCTTTGACAGCAAAATCAATTCTTTTACGTATAGAGATTATAACAAGGAAGAACGCTATAGTCGAGTACCTCGACTATTAGATACCCGTTACTCAGCTAAAGGGACCAAAGGGAAATGGGGATATGCAAGCAGCAAAGCGAGATTGAAATGCGCCACCTATCGGCGGTAGACAGATTTAAGCGTTATGGGCGTTAGAGTGGGCGTGGCAAATTTTTTTTTGGGTCAATCGATAGGTATTGACGAGACCAATACAGTTCATTTAAAATTTTGTATCTAGCATGAAAATTGTGGGCGCCACAGGCTTGGGCGGTTTGTGGGCGTTAGAGTGGGCGTGGCATATTTGCGTTACAAACTTGCGCTGCGCACAAGGCTACGGAATCTAAATCTGAGATCCCAATTCTCTATCCTTGATAGTATCCGAGATATCCACGTTCATATTTACGATTTCTTGAAGTTTGTGGGCGGTTTGTGGGCGTAAAGGTGGGCGTGGCAAATTTTTTTTTAAGTCAATCGATAGGTATTGATGAGAACAATACATTTCAGTTAAAATTTTTATTCTAGCATCAAAACTGTAGGAGCCACAGTTTTGGGCGGTTTGTGGGCGTTAGAGTGGGCGTGGCACTCTACTGAAATAAACTTGCGCTGCGTAAGAAGCTCAGGAATCTGCACGCCAAATCTCAATAGCCTAGCTCTCATAGTTTCCGAGATCTCAGCGTTCATCCGGACAGACAGACGGACAGACGGACAGACGGACAGACGGACATGGCTAGATCGACTCGGCTAGTGATCCTGATCAAGAATATATATACTTTATGGGATCGGAAACGCTTCCTTCTGCCTGTTACATACTTTCCGACGAATCTAGTATACCCTTTTACTCTACGAGTAACGGGTATAAAAATATAAACTTTAATGAATTAAAAACGGAATTTTTGTGTTGTGACTGGTCACGTATTTACCATCTTCGTCATGTAGATTGTCAATTAGAGATTTTAACCAACAATGTCCAGTATTTGTTCAACAAGTTTGTGCCCCTAAGGACCAAGGTGATTAAGCCAATGCAAAATCTATGCTTCAGTAGTGAAATCAAAAACCTAACCCGTCAGCGAGATGTAGCTTACCTCCAGTGGAAGCGATACAAAACTGATGAATTTCGAAAACAATACAAAGAGGCTAGGGTAAAAGTAAACAAAAATGGTAGATAGATAGATAAAATCAGCAAAGAAAGAGCATTATAACATACAATTTAATAACTGTGTTAACTCAAAAAACAGATGGAACAAACTAAAACGGTTAGGTATTGGAAAATGTAAGCAACAGACAGAGTCTGAGGTGGATGTCGAATTAATAAACAAAAAGTTTTTGGAAATAGATGTACCTGAAGCAACATGCAATCCGTACCTGAATACTCAACCCCTCTTTGATAATAGTTTTAGCTTTATATGTATAAACCAAAGTGATGTCTTAGTTAGTATTCTGCATGTCAAGTCCGATGCTGTTGGTCTCGATAATATGAGTCCAAAATTTGTTAAGCTTTTGCTCCCCTTAATGTTGCCCCATGTTACATATATTTTATTACAACGTCTTCATTAAGGAATGTGCCGAAAAGAAACTGCACACTTTCTTTCTACTATAACTTTCATGTTTTTTATTCGATTTCAATTTTTCTTTTTGTTTTTCTTAAAGCAAAACTTTAACGTTCAATTTTTATAAACAGAATTAAAAAAAAATTAACATCTTATTTTTGAGCGAATTTTTTGTTTAACTCCTCTCATCAGGTTCTGCACACCCTCCTTGGTGACCTTGCCGGCTGCACGCATCCAGTTTTTTTTCATGTCTATGTTGTTTTGGGAGAGACTACCATTTTTTAATAAATTTCGCTTAACGATGGCTCAATATCTCTCAATGGGACGCAGCTCTGGGCAATTTGGTGGGTTCTCCTCTTTTGAAACAAACTTGATCTTTTCCGCCTCAAGGAGCGCCAATGTTGACCGGGCATAGTGCGCTGACGCTAAGTCTGGCCAAAATATTGTCGACACGTTGTGCTTTCGATAGAATGGTATTAAACGTTTTTTAATGCACTCTCTTTGATAAACGTCAGCGTTAATTGTGCTTTTTGTAAAAAATGGGCTGGTTTTTAAGCCACAGGTGCAATTTGCCTGCCATATCAGGACTTTCTCCCCAAATTTGTCCACTTCTATTTTGGTGACCGAGTCGTCAACTGTTTCACCTTTGGCTTTTGTGTAAAATTGGGGGCCTGGTAAAGTTTTGGAGTCCAATTTTACATATGTTTCATCGTCCATTACAACGCATTCCACTGCATCAGTGAGCAAGCGATCATAAAGTCTGCGCACTCTCGTTTTGCCGACGCTTTGTTGACGCAGACTTTTTTTTGGAACTTTTTGTTTTTTATACGTCTTTAGTCCATGCCGTTGTTTTATGCGTTGAACCATACTTGTACTCGTACGCGTTTTTTTGGCCAAATCTCGAACTGACATCGTGGGATTTTTGTGAATTAAGGCCAGCACCTTCTTATCGACGCTGGCATCCCTTGGACCTTTTTTTCTACCAGTCCTTGGCAAATCTTTTAGAGAGCATGTCTCCCCAAACTTGATTATAATATTTTTAACATTATTAACACTAACTTTGTAGCGTTTTGCCAAATTCCGGTACGAAACACCGTTTTCTGTACAGTAATTGTGCACAATTTTTTGGCGAACATGCTCTTCAATTCGAGGCATTGCGAAATGTGCAAAACGAATAGTGAAAAGAGAACATGCAAACAACGCAGAATTAATAGAGCTTTCTAACGGTGCATCGCATGGCATGATCGAAAGCTCCCACTGAGAGCTTTTGACAATTGAAAGTGTGCAGTTTCTTTTCGGCACATTCCTTACCGACAATATGGAAAAACGCCAAAATTTTCCCAATTCCTAAGCTAAACAATGACTATAGACCTATTTCAATATTACCTTTTCTATCAAAAGTCTTTGAAAACCTTATGTCCTCACAGATTCCATTATACTTAGCTAATAATTCTCTACTTGATGAAAAACAATCTGGATTCCGTAAGAAAAGGAGTTGTATTACTGCAATCACTAATATTGTTGAGAATATAAGACAAAAACTGGACAGTAACGTTTTTGACGCTCCTTGACCACAGTAAGGCTTTTGATTCTGTGAATCATAACATTCTCTGTACCAAGCTTAGGACGAAGCTTATTAGGTCCTACTTAACGAATAGGTATCAAGCAGTCATCTCTGGGAAGGAAGATTCTTCTTTCCGGAACTTATCCAGGGGAGTGCCACAGGGATCTGTGCTAGGCCCTTTATTGTTTTCTATATATGTCAATGATCTCCCTAATATCCTGTCTGAGTGTGAAGTACATTTATATGCTGATGATGTCCAAATATATGTTAGTAGACCCGTAACTGAAATACATGCCTGTATCCGTATAAGTAATAAAATATTGTGGCTAATTGAAAAATGGGCAAAGGAAAATGGCTTGGGTATAAATACTAAAAAATCAAAGTGCTTGGTAATTGGTAAAAATTTATATATATACCATACGCCGATAAGCTATGAAGTAAATGCAGTTAGTCTAGGGATAACATTTAACAATACTTTATCATGTAGCAACCATATATTCAAAGCGACAGGGCGTACATATGCTCTGTTGAGAAAATTTTCATTCTCTAAATCGTTCCTAACTGAGGAAGTTAGACTATTAATCGCCAAAGTTATCCCCCTGCCCACTCTCTTTTACGGCATAGAAATTTTTGAATATTGTGATGCGCGGGATTTGCGCACATTAACTGTAGCTTAACTTAAGACGTTTTGACCATGTATCAGAACTGACATATAAAATACTTGACCTTAACTTGACCTCCTGGATCGATCTCAGAATTTTAATCTTCTTTCACAAAATAGTGACGAGTGGAGAACCAAAATATCTTTTCAATAAACTTACCACAGCCACATCTGTAAGAACCAAAAATTACATATGCCCTGGAATACAAACACTGTGTTCCATAAGGCAATTTTTAATAAATGGTATCCGGTTATGGAACATCTACCGCACCAATACAAAACAATTAGGAGCGCAACTCAATTTTACAATAAAGTTAAAGATCTTTTAAAGTACCAGTACACATAAGTATAAAAATTAAATGAAATGAAATAAAAAAAAATAAAAATAAAAAAATATATATTAAAAACAATAATAATAGTAACTATGAAAATTTGATGTTAGTCATTAATATTAATTAAGAGAGCGAGAGAAATTGTTTTAATAATTTAAAAATAATAATAATATAAAAGATCAACTCAATGTGACTAGCGCGATAATCATAAGTGTGTACTTGTAGCGCTAGGATATAAATAAATAAATAAATTTTTAGTGGCTTGCCACCACACTAAGGCTCCATACAGCAGAGTCGGACGCACCACCGAGATGTCCATGCCAGCTTGCATTCCAGTACTGTGCCGAGGCATTTGACCTGTGTTTTCGGGGTCCTCCTGGTTGTGCCAATTTTCGGGGGGGTCTATTTCGGTACCTTCTATCTCTTAGTAAAGAGAATGAGGTCCGTCTTGTCCGCATTGATACTGAGCCCCACCTTTTCCACCCACTCACATACCTCCCTGAGTGTTAATTCCATTATGGAGCTGATGGTCGATGGTCAGACTGCCGTAATAATTATGCCTTTGTCGTCCGCATAGGCTGTTATTTTTGGGGCTCTCCTCTCGAATCTCTTAATTAGGTCGTCGACCACCAATTTCCATAGGAGAGGCGAGAGGACCCCACCTTGTGGTGTACCTCTGTGTGCCCCTTTTTTCCATGGAAGCGGTGCCCCACTCTGAATGTACCCGCCTGTAGCTAAGCAGGTTTCTTATCCAGAGGCTTATTGCGGGATGCGTTTTGGTAGCTTCTAGGCGATCCATTATAGCCTCCGTTTTGATATTGTTGAATGCTCCGGATATATTTACGAATACTCCAATCGCACTGGTTAGATGACATGAGTCTTCCTACATCGTTCCTGATGTGTAGATCCAGCAGCATTTCCAGTGTTTTCAGAGGTAAGGCTTATCGGCCTGTAATCCTTGGGGCTTGCGTGACTGGACTTTCCCGCTTTTGGGAGGAAGACAATCCGAGAGGTCCTCCTTTGGATTGGGATATAGCCCGTGCTTAGACATGCCAAGTACGTTTCAAATAGCCATGGGGTGATCCTTTCCTTGGTCACCTTTAACATGGCTGGAAATATTCCTGCTAGTCCTGGTGCCTTATAGCCCCCAAAGGAGTCTATGACCCAGCTGATTTTCTAGGTGCTATTAGATCGTTCAGGGGCCGCACTTCGCCAGTTGATATCGTGATGCGTGCTGATGTCTAGGACATCCGTGCATCCTGGGAAGTGCGATTGCATAAGTGCTGTTAGGGTCTCTTCACTGCCCTCAGTCCACTATCCGTCGTCGCATTTTAGCTGACTCTGTATGGTAGGTTGCTTCGAAAGCAGCCTCCGGAGTCTGGCTGTTTCCGGGACGTTCTCGATGCTGAAGCAGAAGTTTCTCCACGAGCTTCTTTGTTCCCTGCGTGATTTCTTCTTGTATACCCCGTTGATGATCTCATTGTCTGTCTTTTTGGCGATTTTGAAGAATTCTCGGATGTTATTTCTTTTGAGTGTCAGTTCCCAATTCTACCATGGTGGCTTGGCCTTCTTCCTTGTTCTTGATGTCGGGCATGATGCGTGATACGCATCCAGTAATTTCTTGGACAGGTGCTCTAGGGACGTTTCTATGTCTTTCAAGGATTTTACTACGACCGGGTTAGTCGAGAGCTTCGAGGTTACAGTCCTTGTAAGCATTTTCCAGTTCGTTTTCCGGGGGTTTCTATAGACAGTTACCTTTGGAGTACATTTAAAATTTTACCTGAACTGAATATACCTATGGTCTGAGAAGGATGGTGTTTTTAGGACTCTCCATTCAGAGACCAAAGTACTCTGTCACTTTACAAGCGTTATATCTAGCACATTTGACGAGGTAGGACCTACAAAGGTGTGTTTTTCCCCCACGTTTGCTATATATAAATAAGTAGATAGAATAAAGTCTAAGAGTGACTCACCTCTGTCGATGATGTCGGAGCTTCCCCACACGCTGTGGTGTGCATTGGTACCTGCACCAATGAGAAGTTGGTAATCCTTCGAGCCGAATTCCACCAAGCTGCTCAGCTCGTCTGGTGGCGCCGGTCTGTCTTATGTCATGTAGCAGGAGGCTATCAAGAGGCACTGCTCCTCGTTTTCTAGCATCATGGTAGTCAAGTCATCAGAGCTGTACTGAGACATAGGGTTAGCATGGATATTCTACCGCACAAGTACGGCGCTTCTGTTCCTGCTTACCGTCGGTGAGTAGAATGTATTGTAGTTTGAGGACCTTAGTCCGGCAACGATATTGCCCGAGGCAATCCATGGCTTTTGAACTAAGGCTATGTTGACGGGCCCTTGCTCCAGGGAAATCAGGAGCTCCGTCGAGTCTTCTTTTATGGAGATTGAGCTGCAGCTCCGCTTGACGGGTTGGCTATGACAGTCAGGTCACCGTGCGCTTCGTCCTCCGAGTCGTCTAGCGCAAGGGTTAGGGCTGTTTCCACGATGGCCTCCAGACCTAGGTTCTCCTCCACCTCGCCTGCCTTCAGGATGTGTGCGCCTTTGTCGTCGGGGTGTCGCTTCTTAAGACGCAGGTAGACACTACCCATGCCCCACGCCATCTTCCCGAATCTTGGGTACAGCAGATCCTCCGCCTCCTTGTTGATTTGGAGACCCACACTTTGGGTAGTGGGCTGGCCATGTGCAGAGTCTTTCGATCCACAACGGCTCCAGTTGGCAGACCGTTTGCGTCAGCCACTTCTTGGTCGGATCGTCGTTGCACTTCAGCATTTTGACACCGTTTATTCACCTTGCACCATCGAATGTGGACACAGGGGCTGTTGGTGCCTTTTCCATCCGTGCAAAGAGAGCTCAACAAGTCGCGCATGGACGATCTTCCAGCGCGCCTCCGTCATCTTCTTCATCTTGCGCCTTAGCCTTCATCCCCTCGTTTGTACGCTTCGGCCCCGTCTTCTCGCCGTCCATACTGGTTTATTTTTCAGGGGAACCACCCACTTGCGTTTTATGCCTACCGCCAGGCACCTCCAACGATAGCCACTGGTTCAAGGGGTTGACTGGACAAGCGACATTGCATTACCCTGCTAGAAGTAATGCAGTTAGCATTGCCCAGCCGGCACCCTCGTGGAGGGTTCAGCTTGAGGATTTTCGACAGCCAATGGAGGAAACAAGTCACACAAGAATCGATTTACACAATCGACTAATAGATCAACAAAATGGGCTACAAGAACCAATCCAACAGCTCATAAAGAATTATGGCAAGGCTTCTGTCGAACGATGCCACCGAGATGGCTATTATTCCGGTAAGCTAAGCCAGTTGAACGATCTTTGTGTGACCTAGATGAAGATAGCAAGCGACATTACTAACTGGAGATGTCTAGCAAGACTAACGGATTGATTGAAGTGGTAGAGATATATCAGCCATCGACGCTTAAAAGGTACCTCGGCGAATACAGAACAACCCAAAGGACCCGTTGGATAGGCAACTCAAGAGTGACTCATCGATCGATACGATGCAACGAATTAGGATCAAATGGGTCAAATGCACCAACTAGCACCCCAGCACTACAACGACACCTTGAGGTCCAATGGAAACTATTGATACGGGCGCATGATGATCTCGATAATAATAACATAACTAATTCGATTTTAGACGCTATAAGATGAATACAATTTGACCTTGCTTCGAGAAAACGAAGCTCCAAAGAGCCTGAATCAATCTCTACCGCCAATCCGTATTCCTGAGTTTGGTGGCAAATATCTAGATTAGCCCCGGTTTCACTACATATTTGTGGAATTAGTACATAATAAACCATACTCAGCCAGCCAGAAGCTGAATATTCTGAAGCTGAATATTCAATCCGTAGTAAAGCCAGGAACCTTTTGATAGACAGCCTTCTCCCAAGGCGGAAACGACGGTTTCTGGCAACTTCTAAAACCCAGGTATTAAAACGGCAAAATATTAGTCTTTGCTACAATAGGAGAAATCGTTGATTATATGCTCAAGCAATACATGATACAGTGCGAAATACTTTAAGCACCTTTAAAAACTTCTATATCAGCACAAAATCTTGGGATTCAATCCTGTGTTTTATTATCAGAAGTAAGCTTGACCAACAAACTCTAACTGCACTGAAAAATCCACGGGGTGCACCAACGGAAATTCCAGTGTTACGGAGTGTACTGACGTTTATTGAGCGGCACGTTTTTTTTCTAGGGACAATAAACGCAAGAAAAAAGAACAACAGCAACTAGGTCAATACTAAAGATCTCGTTATGTATATTGAATTTGAAACAATAAGAGGTAGTTATTATTCCCGGGACTGCCGTTAGCAGATCTTGACTTTTGCCAACCTGGACCCATTGTCCTAGACTTAGGGGCTGGTCTTATCCTTGCTTAATAACCGGTGAACTTCTCAGAATAGGACCTAATAAATCTCTTGCGCAAGGCGCAAGAAATGGTTATGTAGTCACAGGCTTTCTCAAGAAGGAAACATTATTTGAAAGGGAAATCAACCTTATGTTAGAAGAAGGCGTAGACTATCTCGCAAGACCCAGCTCTGCTCGTGAGCTCACGAAAGATGAAAATTCGATGGATGACGACCAATTTGATAAAGAAGATAGCAAAGCCTAAAGATACATGAAGCCAATTAAAACCTATCGGCACTGACTCATCCGAACGAGAATCAACCGCTACAAATAATGGTTCCTTGTGTCTAACTGAAATACATACTGCAAAAAAATTAACGATTAAAATAGGTCAAACTTCTCATCAACTTCAAAACTAAAGGAATGCTGAATTTTGTATGACATTTCTAAATTTAACCAAGAAATATCTAACCTTTGTCCGAAAAGGTCCCTACGGCAATGCCATTTTTGTCGCAATAGGGAGCGTTCAGCAGCATAACGACATGTAGGACTTTAATTATAATTATAAACCTTCGCAGCTGAAGAAAAAATCCGCCATGGTCAATGATTTGTTAGCTGCTTAATATACAATTCGGCCAAAGACTGACCGACATTACGCCCTATTTGAGGGTCCCTCGCAATGGAGGGAGAATGTTCGTACCTAAAGTTTCTCAACACGACCAGCACCCAACAAACCATGCAGTATTCAAGGAGCTAACAGTACCAGGCTCCGAGTTGCACTGACTGCAGATGAGAATTGCTGATTAGCATATTATATGACATAACTCGACGTCTCACTAACTCACCGTACGACTCGACGGAACACTCACCCGCCAATCGGGTGTCAGCCCTGCCAACTTCGAAAACTGTTGACATAGTCAAAACTCATTGACCTACTCTAGAATACTACTTTTTTCACTTATTATTACATTAAGCTTCTGTGTTATCCGAGTAGTATATAAGCATGTATCCATTTAAGAATAAAATAGTGAAAAAACGGGAATAGGTCTCGTAATACTAGACTATTACTGTGTTTATGCTATGCCCATTTTATGAAATGAGCAAAATCGTGTGTGAATAAACGCCGTTTCATGATTTTAATAACAGACGAAAGTTGACTATGAATTCCTCCTCAATGCATGAAATACTGAGGCACAGCCTACATCAGAGTCTACTACCCTTTAGAGCTCTATTTAAATTTCAAATAATTTGACATCTCAGCTGATATCATTTCATGGGTTTGTCTTTGTTGGGGCTTCTTATATTTCACAATGTTCCGGCCCATTGTCCAGGAAATCTGGACCACGGCACCGCTATCCCATTGCACCGCTCTCCCGCTCTGTTCCCATCACCCCGCCGAGAAGTCTCCACTGCACAGTGGAGCGCATAGCTTACTTAGAGCCATCGAGGTACATAGTGTAATACTTACATACTCCTTGCTTAATCTATCGGAAAATATTAGAATCGGCAAAGTTCACGCCCAAAGGGCGTTTAATTTCAGAAGGCAGTGTCGAGTGGCAGTTTTCTCCAGATGGCCTGAGCTTTCCCACTATTTCAGCGATCACAATACCCCCGCCCCGACATTTTAATCCAGATAAAGCCTGATTTCATAATCTTTGGATTTTCCTCTCCTGGGGTTTTCTTGGTTTTCTTTCAAGCAGCTCGAACCGCTTCATATAAGTTCCACTTATTATTATTAGCTGTTCAAACCCTATTTCTACTAACTTTCTGTATAATGTACTGTCTACTAAAGGTGATTAATCCGACGCAACGGCGCTTAATATATGTATTTCAATTCAGTTATTTGTGCGCGACAATATTCCAGTTTCCTTTACCGATAAGGGTACACTTTAAACAATTCCAGTAGATATTCAAGTGCTACTAGTTATATATCCTCAAATATATTTGTTCGGAGCAGAACCAAAGCTTAATTGCTTAAATGTATAGTGGACGGTCCAAGTGAAATCGACTTTTACAGAGCCAAGGTAAAATCTGTTGTGCGACAATTATCGGCCACCAAATCTTTTTTTTTAACGCTGCGCAGGCCAGTTTGGAAAAATTGGATTTTGAGGAATTATCGAGTGATGCGCACCTAATTTTGCAAATATTTGTTTTGACATCGAGTCTGGCCAGACTGGCCATACTTCTACGCGATGTTTTCCACTGTGGTGAACAATGATCAAGGGCTAAGTAAAAATGAAAAACTCCGATATCTCCCTGCTAGCCTTGAAGGCGTAGCGTTGGAAACCATACGTTCGCTAGAGCCATCACATGCGAACTATGATAAGGGTGTGGAATTATTAATTAATCGTTTTGATAACAAGATTTTGCATTTCCAGGCACACGTAAAGGAGATATTTGGGTTAATGGGTGTTGAGATGGGATCTGCTGCAGGTCTTCGCGAGCTAAGCGATAAAATGAACTCCCATCTACGAGCAATCAGGACGCTTGCTACTACAGACCAAATTCTGGATGGATTTTTGATTAACATCGTGTCTTCTAAATTAGATTCGAGAACTTTGGAACGCTGGAAAGAGGAATTATTATCCCAAATCCTGTCTACGTGGACCTCTATGGCTTCATTTTTGGAAAAACGATGCAGGTTAATGGAAAATTTGCATAGCGCCTTGGTAACACAAACACCAGGCCATCAGGTGGGAAGACAATCGCATAAACATAACCAAGGCGTACTCATTGCGGCATCTACTAACTGCAATAAAACTTTATGCAATTTTTTCGAGGGAAGGGATAATCTGCCAAAATGCACAAGGTTTTTAAATCTTTCTCCTAGCTTGCGCTGTAAAGAGGCAAAGAAATTGCATTTGTGCCTTAATTGCTTGCAGAAGGGTCATGGTTTGCAGCAATGCAAGTCTGGCAATTGCAAAAATTGTCACATCAAGCACCACACACTTCTTCATTTGACCCCTAGCCCACATGCGCCATTATCATCAGGCCATCATCTTCATCAGTCAGCCTCGATCCATCTTCTCAAGCAGCCACATTAATTGCATGTTCATCAACATCATCATACCCTCCACCCATCATAAATAGCACCCAATATCCCGATCAACACGTTCTGCTTGCAACGGCTGTCGTATTTGTCAAAAATCGCGCTGGCTCCTTCATTCCATGCCATGCTATACTCGATTCAGCATCGCAACTTAATTTTGTTTCGTCTCGTTTTGCTGCCCAGCTGCAGCTCAAGTCAAGACCGTCGCATGTATGAGTATCTAGAATAGGAGAATCTTTACTCAACTCTGAAAAGGCAGTTGATATTATCGTTCAGTATCAGGATTCTTGCTATCATGCCTCTTTTACTGCTGTTGTCACAAAAACCATTACAGATTATCAGCCGCAGTTTGATATAAATGCTTCTACGTGGGATATTCCCAAGAATATTTCCTTAGCAGTCCCACAATTTTACAAATCGCAGCGTATAGATGTGCTGATTGGAGCAGGAATATTTGTATACCCGTTACTCGTAGAGTAAAAGGGTATACTAGATTCGTCGGAAAGTATGTAACAGGCAGAAGGAAGCGTTTCCAACCCCATAAAGTATATATATTCTTGATCAGAATCACTAGCCGAGTCGATCTAGCCATGTCCGTCTGTCCGTCTGTCCGTCTGTCTGTCCGTTCGGATGAACGCTGAGATCTCGGAAACTATGAGAGCTAAGCTATTGAGATTTGGCGTGCAGATTCCTAAGCTTCTTACGCAGCGCAAGTTTGTTTCAGTAGAGTGCCACTCTAACGCCCGCAAACTGCCCAAAACTGTGGCTCCTACAGTTTTGATGCTAGAATACAAATTTTAACTGAAATGTCTTGTTCTCATCAATACCTATCGATTGATAAAAAAAAAGTTTGCCACGCCCACTTTTACGCCCACAAACCGCCCACAAACTTCAAAAAACCCACAATTTTCATGCTAGATACAAAATTTTAACTCAACTGTATTGGTCTCGTCAATACCTATCGATTGACCCAAAAAAAATTTGCCACGCCCACTCGAACGCCCATAACGCTCAAATCTGTCTACCGCCGATAGGTGGCGCACTTCAATCTCGCTTTGCTGTTTGCATATCTCCATTTCCCTTTGGTCCCTTTAGCTGAGTAACGGGTATCTGATAGTCGAGGTACTCGACTATAGCGTTCTTCCTTGTTTGATTTGATTTGCATGGAAAAATTCACTTATCTGAAAGATTGCGGACTCTGCAGAACACCAAGGTTGGTTGGATCGTTTCTGGAGGTCTGGCAAACGAAAGAAAGAAAGTGTGTGCCATAGTCAAGCCGTCGGAACGGAAGATAAGATCCTCACTGAAGCTGTAAAACGATTTTGGGAGATAGAAAATTGATATTCGTCCGATATTTCTCTGACCAATGAGGATATTCTTTGTGAGCGTTTATTTCAGGAGAGCGGGCAATACTCGGTTCGACTCTTTAACAGCACTGGATTCGATGCCCTGGGTGACTACTTTGGTCTCGCGCTAAGGCGTTTTAAGAGTTTAGAAGCAAAATTGTCAAGACATCCTGTCCTAAAGACTCAGTATAGCGCATTTCTAAAAGAATATATCGATCTCGGCCATATGTCGTTGGCACCCCAACAGGATCGCCACTAGCAATTATTTTTGCCCCATCATTTCGTTCAGAGGCTGGATAGCAGTAGCACAAAACTTCGTGTCGTGTTCGATGGATCGGCAAAAAGTATTTCAGGTCAATCGCTCAACAATCTGCTTCTAACTGGCCCTACAATGCCAAAAATCTTCCACACACTTTCTAATTTTCGCCTATACAGGTTTGCACTCTGCGGGGATATATGTAAAATGTATCGCTGTGTGCGAATCTCGCATCCAGATGAATATCTGCAGTGTATTCTTTGGAGGAATAGCTCTGAGGAGGAAAAATACGTTTATAAGCTAGAGACTGTCACTTATGGAACAAAGCCTGCTGCGTTCCTGGCTACTCGCGCCATGCACCAGTTAGCTGATGATAAGGAATCTTCGTTTCCCATTGGGGCTTAAATCGTAAAAAGGGACATCTACTTCGAAGATCTAATGTCTGGTGGAAATACAATTGAAGAAGTACAGGAAATTCGAGGGCAAGTCAAAGCTTTACTTTCGAGGGGCTCCTTTCCGATTCACAAATGGTGATCCAACGAGCCGAGAATTCTTGACGGGGAGTCGGAAGAAGAAAAGGAGAAGCTTCTTAAGATTCATGACGGAACCGACATTGCCAAGACTCTAGGACTCTAGGAGCCAAGTTCGGACAATTTCTTATTCAACTTCTTACCAATGCTTCCAGATGGTCCACCATCCAAAATAAGCCTTTTATCGGTAATCGCAAGATGTTATGACCCCCTTGGCTTTATAGTTCCGATTCTAGTCAAAGCCAAAATATTCATGCAGGCATTGTGGAAGGAAAATCTAAGCTGGGATGACCCATTACCCGAAACGCTGTCTTCAGTTTGGATAGAGCTTTCCTCTCCGCTACGCATAGTTCAAAACATCAAGTTCCCCAGATTTGCCATGATGCCAAATGCTTCCGTGTAAGTGCACGCCTTTTCTGATGCCAGCAGTACAGCTTACGGAGCCTGTATCTATTTGAGAGCAGAAGCATTCGGATCAGCAACGTCTCATCTACTATGTTCAAAGTCTAAGGTAGCACCTTTGAAGACGCTAACTATACCTACGTTGGAATTGTCAGCTGCATTACTACTGGCAGAACTCATCTGCAGTATAAAGCATATCCATTCCCTGTGACTTTCACTGTTGGTCTGATTCTTGGATAAGAGAAGCACCATCAAGCTTTAAAATTTTCGTATCCAACAGAATTGCGCAAATCCAATTACCGGATGGAATGTCATGGCACCACGTTCCGATGGACTTAAATCCTCCGAGTAAACTACTATCCTCAAAGCTCTGGAAACATGGACCACCATTTCTACTTTAAGATTCGGCATCCTGGCCGGCAAGCGTGGAACATCTTCGCGAGCTACCCGAACAAAGACACGTCACCTTGATTAGCTCGGCTGCGATGGACTTTTCAAGTAACAGCAAGTACCAAAATTCCTTTGGAAAACTTCAGCGTGTATTTGCTTATATAAATCGTTTAATCTCTCTTCGGAACAAGGATTGTCCTCGACGAGTTGGTCCTCTCACCGTACAAGATTTAATTGATGGCTCGCGTATTCTTATAAAGGGAATTTAGCGGTGCCATTTTCCTGACGAGATCGCCGCACTCCACGCCAATAAGTCTCTACCAAAAATGAGCCAGCTTCTGTCTTTAACTGTCTTGGAAAAGATGCGCTTTTGAGAGTTGGAGGAAGGCTGCAAAGTTCAGATTACCCTGAAGGGACTTGAAAGTCAAAGTCAATAATAGTCTTTTTCCACCTTAAGTTCTAACATGTTGGCCCTTAGGCATTGGTTGGATCGTTAAGACAAAAGTATTGGCCAATCGGAGGAAAACAATTTGTGGCCAGTGTCCTAAACAAATGCGTTAGATGTTTCCGGATCAAGCCAACGATTTTTCAACACATGGGCAGTCTGCCAGCTGATCGAGTCCGGTCAAACCCAGCTTTTCACACCACAGGAATCCACTTTTGTGGACCCTTTTTTTTACAAAGCTGAGGCTCGAAACAAGACACCCCACAAATGCTATATTTCGATTCTCGTCTGCTCCTCAACCAAGGCCGCTCATCTGGAAATCGTTCATGACTTATCAACAGCCGCATTCATCGCAGCGTTAAGGCGATTTATCAGCATTCAGGGAAAGCCAAGAACGTTGTGGTTTGATAATGCCACTAATTTTGTGGGTGCAAAAAATGAACTTGCAGAACTAAAGGAATTGTTCAAGAGTGAACCCAGTATGTCGAACATATCTGCATCTTGTCTCTCCGCGGGTATCGACTGGAAGTTTATTCTTCCCCGTTCACCCCACTTCGGCGGACTATGGGAAACGGCCATCAAAGCAGCGAATTTTCATTTTTACAGAGCTGTCGGTCCCACAATCTTGACATTTGATGAACTCCGAACTCTTGTCTACGAAATATCTGCGATTCTTAATTCTCGTTCACCTTGTCCAATTTCAGAAGACCCGAATAGTTTGGAAGTGCTCACCCCGGCGCACTTTCTAAAAGGCTCGAGCTTTAATTCGTTTCCAGAACCAGACGTAACTCATCTCAAGGCTGCTCGTCTCAATCGATGGCAACAATTGGTCCAGATGCAGCAAAACTTCTGGAGGAATTGCAGCACAGAGTATTTGTCCTTGTTGCAAGAGAGGAGCAAGTGGAAGTCTGGACAAGCCAATAAAAGAGTGGGTGACGTGGTATTGCTGAAGGATGAAAATCTGCTACCCCTTAGTTGAGACGCGTCGAAGAGGTTATATTTGGCCAGGATGGCATCATCAGAGTTGCTACGGTTCGAACCGCAGCGGGTCTTGCCAAGAGGGCCGTTGCCAAACTAGCTGTTCTGCCCTTCGAAACTAAGTTGGTTGAAAGCGGATCCCTTCCAACAGGGGGAGGATGTTCGAAGCAGAACCAAAGCTAATTTTCTTAAATGTAAATGTCATTGGCTAATGTTTGTTTTGCCATAAATATGTTAGTATTCAATTATGCGAAAGAAGCCCACAGTACATAAAGCTTTTACATGCCATATATTTCGTGCCTCTCTCGTTATCTCGTTTATCTATTATCTTTGTAAGCCGAGCGCTGCTTAGAATAACTTCCGGCTGTTGCATATACGTTTTTGTCCTCAGTGCAGCTCCAATCTTGAATAATAAAACACGACTTTTCGCAATTTAAATCTATTTTGCGTTTAAAATATTATATCGACATTAAGGGTGGCAAATAGGTTGTTTTCCCCTAAAGAATATTTATACCCGTTACTCGTAGAGTATTCTTGATCAGGATCACTAGCCGAGACGATCTCGCCATGTCGGTCTGTCCTGAGATCTCGGAATCTACAAAAGCTAGAAAGTAGGGATTTGGTATGTAGATTCCTGAGCCTCTTGCGCAGCGCAAGTTTGTTTCAGCAGGGTGCAACACCCACTCTAACGCTTATAAACCGCCCAAAACTGTGGTGCTTACAGTTTTTATGCTAGATAACAAATTGTAACCGAAATGTATTGGTCTCGTCAATACCTATCGATTGACCTACGTCCACTCTAACGCCTACAAACCGCCCAAGCCTGTGGCGCCCACAATTTTCATGCTAGGAAAAAAATTTTAACTGAAATGTATTAGTCTAGTCAAAACCTATCGATTTACCTAAAAAAAAGTTTGCCACGCACACTCTAACGCCCAGAAACCGCCCAAGTCTGTGGCGCCCACAATTTTCATGCTAGAAAAAAAAAGAAATTTGTTGGTCATCTCCCTGTTTGTTTTGTTTTCTATGGTCGTTGCGATGCCGACTATCGAAAGCTGCGAGCAGGGGCGTAGCACAGCTGATAATCGCTAATAAATTACCCCCTACAGGTCGGCAAGCAACGATCATACAAGAAAATACTAGATTAACAAGAAAGGAAGTTAGCTTCGGCAAGCCGAAGCTTATATACCCTTGCAGCTATATTTATTAAATTTAAAAACACAAGAAATATTATTCCCAATAGTATAAGATAATATGTCAAAAAACACCGAAGCTATAATTTGTTTCATATTATTTTCCTACCAATTTTCCGATCGTTCCTATGGCAGCTATATGATATAGCCGTCCGATTTTGATAAAATTAAATTCGAAATTCAGAACTAATTAAAAAATGTTATTTCCAAGCGTTGGAGGTTATATGTTGAAAAACACCGAATCTATAATTTGTTTCCTATTATTTTTCCACCAATTTTCCGATCGTTCCTATGGCAGCTATATATAGTCGTCCGATTTCGATAAAATTTAATTCAAAATTCAAAACTAATTAAAAAATGTTATTTCCAAGCTTAGGAGGTTATAAGCTAAAAAACACCAAAGATATAATTTTTTAAAATTTTTCTTTTCGATTATTCCTATGGAAGCTATAAGATATAGTTGTGCGATCCGGCTGGTTCCAAATTATATACTACCTGCAAAAGATATAAGACTTTTGGAAAAGTTTCAGCCCTATAGCTTTAAAACTGAGAGACTAGTTTGCGTAGAAAGGGACGGACAGACGGACAGACGGACATGGCTAGATCGACTCGTCTAGTCATGCTGATCAAGAATATATATACTTTATGGGGTCGGAAACGTCACCTTCACTGCGTTGCAAACTTCTGACTGAAATCAATATACCCTCTGCAAGGGTATAATAATAAATGCAAGGGTATAATAAATAATTCATTATTTCGCTGACCGTTTCTTTGACAGCTATATGTTAGAGTCTTCCGAGTTGTATTAAATATAATTCGAAATTCTTAAAAATACACAAAATGTTATTTCCAATAGTATACAAAAATATAACAAAAATCACCGAAGCTATAAATTGTTTCATATTATTTTCCCACCAATTTTCCGATCGTTCCTATAGCAGCTATATGATGTAGTCGTCCGATTTTGATAAAACTTAACTCGAAATTCAAAACTAATTAAAAAAAATGTCATTTGCAAGCTTAAGAGGTTTTATGTTAAAAAAAACACCGAAGCTATAATTTGTTTCTTATTATTTTCCCACCAATTTTACGATCGTTCCTATGGCAGCTATATGATATAGTCGTCCGATTTTGATAAAATTAAATTCAAAATTCAGATCTAATTAAAAAATGTTATTTCCAAGCGTAGGACTTTATATGTTAAGGAACACCGAAGCTATAATTTGTTTCATATTATTTTCCCACCAATTTTACGATCGTTCCTATGGCAGCTATATGATATAGTCTTCCGATTTTGATAAAATTTAATTCGAAATTCAAAACTAATTAAAAAATGTTATTTCCAAGCGTAGGAGGTTATATGTTAAGGAACACCGAAGCTATAATTTGTTTCATATTGTTTTCCCACCAATTTTACGATCGTTCCTATGGCAGCTATATGATATAGTCGTCCGATTTTGATAAAATTAAATTGAAAATTCAGATCTAATTAAAAAATGTTATTTCCAAGCGTAGGAGGTTATATGTTAAGGAACACCGAAGCTATAATTTGTTTCATATTATTTTCCCACCAATTTTACGATCGTTCCTATGGCAGCTATATGATATAGTCGTCCGATTTTGATAAAATTAAATTCGAAATTCAGAATGAATTAAAAAATGTTATTTCCAAGCGAAGGAGGTTATATATTAAACAAGGAAGAACGCTATAGTCGAGTACCTCGACTATCAGATACCCGTTACTCAGCTAAAGGGACCAAAGGTAAATGGAGATATGCTACCATCAGAGCGAGATTGAAATGCGCCACCTACCGGCGGTAGACAGATTTAAGCGTTGTGGGCGTTAGAGTGGGCGTGGCAAAGTTTTTTTTGATCAATCGATAGGTATTGACAAGACCAATACATTTGAGTTAAAATTTTTTATCTAGCATGAAAATTGTGGGCGCCACAGGCTTGGGCGGTTTGTGGGCGTTAGAGTGGGCGTGGCATATTCGCGTGACAAACTTGCGCTGCGCTCAAGCCTACGGAATCTAAATCTGAAATCCCATTTCTCTATCTTTGATATTTTCCGAGATATCCGCGATCATATTTACGATTTTTTGAAGTTTGTGGGCGGTTTGTGGGCGTTAAAGTGGGCATGGCAAACTTTTTTTAGGTCAATCGCTAGGTATTGATTAGAAGAATACATTTCAGTTAAAATTTTTGTTCTAGCATCAAAACTGTAGGAGCCACAGTTTTGGGCGGTTTGTGGGCGTTAGAGTGGGCGTGGCACTCTTCTAAAACAAACTTGCGCTGCGCAGGAATCTCAGGAATCTGCATGCCTAATCCTAGTATTGTAGCTCTAATAGTTTCCGAGATCTCAGCGTTCATACGGACAGACGGACAGACGGACATGGCTAGATCGACTCGGCTAGTGATCCTGATCAAGAATATATATACTTTATGGGGTCGGAAACGCTTCCTTCTGCCTGTTACATACTTTCCGACGAATCTAGTATACCCTTTTACTCTACGAGTAACGGGTATAAAAATGTCATTTCCAAGCTTAAGAAATTTTATGTTAAGAAAAAACACCGAAGCTATAATTTGTTTCATATTATTTTCCCACCAATTTTCCGATCGTCCCTATGGCAGCTATATGATATAGTCGTCCGATTATGATAAAATTTAATTCAAAATTCAGAACTAATTAAAAATTTTATTTCCAATTTTACGATCGTTCCTTTGGCAGCTATATGATATAGTCGTCCGATTTTGATAAAATTAAATTCGAAATTCAGAATGAATTAAAAAATGTTATTTCCAAGCGTAGGAGGTTATATGTTAAAAAACACCGAAGTTATAATTTGTTTCATATTATTTTCCCACCGATTTTACGATCGTTCCTATGGCGTCCGATTTTGATAAAATATAATTCAAAATTCAGAACTAATTAAAAAATGTTATTTCCAAGCGTAGGACCAAAGACCATAGAATAACAAGATGCGTAACTAGGAGTAAAAAAATGTACACAGGCGGGCTCATTTTTGCAAAGCAACCCTTACACGTATAGGAATCTATTTTTAGAATGCCGTTGCTTTGCTTCCTTCTCTCTCCCTCTCTCTTGCTATCTCGCTCACGACACTCCGCGCTGTGAAAAAGTCAAAATTCAATTTTTGTCTCAATTGTCGATTCTTGAATTATGTTGACGAAAAGGAATCGATCTAAAAGACGCATTGCTCAAGCGACTTATAAGCGGGCTGTGGCGCTCTGCGTATGTTGGTGACCCGCGGATAATGGATTTGAGTTCCATGTTCGAGTCCACTCTGAGGCTGGATTCAACTTAATATTTTTTTATATTTTTTTTTATTTTAATATATTTTTAGCTGTACTTTTTTGACAATTTTTTTTTTTAATATTTTTGATAGATTTTTTAGTTTTTTTAAATTTATTTTTTGGTTTTTTTATTTTTTTTAGTTTTTCACAAATAGATTTTTTTGTTTTTTTATTTTTTTTAGTTTTTCACAAATAGATTTTTTATTTTTTTTTATTTATTTTTTAATTTTTTTTAGTTTTTCTTACTTTTTTTAAAAATTTTTTTTATATTATTTTAGATGTACCAACTTGGACTTTAGGAATTAATCGCTCCTATAGATATATTTTATTTTGGGTAAATTACATATCAAAGGTTTTAATAAAATATCTAATAACAATCAATCAAATCGATGATATTATTGTAAGCATCTATTATCGATAGGTGACACAAACAATCGACCAAAACATCGATGATCGATTTTCAATCGGCCATTTTTTTAAAAATCAAGTGAAACTTGCTGAATACCATGGAGATTGTTTAAAACACCATGAACACCATTTTCATTTTATTTAATTGTTTAAATAAAAGACCGGTTGCATAAAAAAAAAAAAGTTATTTCCAGCCGGGGTTGAACTCCGACCTGCAACTCTCGCGGTTGAGCGACTAGACCCCTGGCCTACAGGCCTTTGACAACTTGCGTTAGTCAAATGCGACATTGCGCCCTTATTGCAGCAGACCACACGAAATGATTCACCAACACAACCAAAAAGCTTTACACGGACAACGCACACAAGCAAGATCGAAAATCCACATCGAAAATCCACACCAAAAATTTTGCCGTACATTCAGTTGTATGGCTGTTACGCATCTTCTTATTCTATGGTCTTTGGTAGGACGTTATATGTTAAGGAACACCGAAGCTATAATTTGTTTCATATTATTTTCCCACCAATTTTACGATCGTTCCTATGGCAGCTATATGATATAGTCGTCCGATTTTGATAAAATTAAATTCAAAATTCAGATCTAATTAAAAAATGTTATTTCCAAGCGTAGGAGGTTATATGTTAAGGAACACCGAAGCTATAATTTGTTTCATATTATTTTCCCACCAATTTTACGATCGTTCCTATGGCAGCTATATGATATAGTCTTCCGATTTTGATAAAATTTAATTCGAAATTCAAAACTAATTAAAAAATGTTATTTCCAAGGAAAGGAGGTAATATGTTAAAAAACACCAAAGATATAATTTTTTAACATTTTTTTTTCCGATTATTCCTATGGGAGCTATAAGATATAGTTATGCGATCCGGCTGGTTCCAAATTATATACTACCTGCAAAAGATATAAGACTTTTGGAAAAGTTTCAGCCCGATAGCTTTAAAACTGAGAGACTAGTTTGCGTAGAAAGGGACGGACAGACGGACAGACGGACATGGCTAGATCGACTCGTCTAGTCATGCTGATCAAGAATATATATACTTTATGGGGTCGGAAACGTCACCTTCACTGCGTTGCAAACTTCTGACTGAAATCAATATACCCTCTGCAAGGGTATAATAATAAATGCAAGGGTATAATAAATAATTCATTATTTCGCTGACCGTTTCTTTGACAGCTATATGTTAGAGTCTTCCGAGTTGTATTAAATATAATTCGAAATTCTTAAAAATACACAAAATGTTATTTCCAATAGTATACAAAAATATAACAAAAACCACCGAAGCTATAATTTGTTTCATATTATTTTCCCACCAATTTTCCGATCGTTCCTATAGCAGCTATATGATGTAGTCGTCCGATTTTGATAAAACTTAACTCGAAATTCAAAACTAATTAAAAAAATGTAATTTGCAAGCTTAAGAGGTTTTATGTTAAAAAAAACACCGAAGCTATAATTTGTTTCTAATTATTTTCCCACCAATTTTCCGATCGTCCCTATGGCAGCTATATGATATAGTCGTTCGATTATGATAAAATTAAGTTCAAAATTCAGAACTAATTAAATTTTTTATTTCCAATTTTACGATCGTTCCTTTGGCAGCTATATGATATAGTCGTCCGACTTTGATAAAATTAAATTCGAAATTCAGAATGAATTAAAAAATGTTATTTCCAAGCGTAGGAGGTTATTTGTTAAAAAAAACCGAAGTTATAATTTGTTTCATATTATTTTCCCACCGATTTTACGATCGTTCCTATGGCAGCTATATGATATAGTCGTCCGATTTTGATAAAATATAATTCAAAATTCAGAACTAATTAAAAAATGTTATTTCCAAGCGTAGGATTTTATATGTTAAGGAACACCGAAGCTATAATTTGTTTCATATTATTTTCCCACCAATTTTACGATCGTTCCTATGGCAGCTATATGATTTAGTCGTCCGATTTTGATAAAATTAAATTCAAAATTCAGATCTAATTAAAAAATGTTATTTCCAAGAGTAGGAGGTTATATGTTAAGGAACACCGAAGCTATAATTTGTTTCATATTATTTTCCCACCAATTTTACGATCGTTCCTATGGCAGCTATATGATATAGTCTTCCGATTTTGATAAAATTTAATTCGAAATTCAAAACTAATTAAAAAATGTTATTTCCAAGCGTAGGAGGTTATATGTTAAGGAACACCGAACCTATAATTTCTTTCATATTATTTTCCCACCAATTTTACGATCGTTCCTATGGCAGCTATATGATAGAGTCTTCCGATCTTGATAAAATTTAATTCGAAATTCAAAACTAATTAAAAAATTGTATTTCCAAGGAAAGGAGGTAATATGTTAACAACACCAAAGATATAATTTTTTAACATTTTTTTTCCGATTATTCCTATGGGAGCTATAAGATTTAGTTGTCCGATCCGGCTGGTTCCGACTTATATACTACTACTACTACTATAAGACTTTTGGAAAAGTTTCAGCCCGATAGCTTTAAAACTGAGAGACTAGTTTGCGTAGAAACGGACGGACAAACGGACATGGCTAGATCGACTCGTCTAGTGATGCTGATCAAGAATATATATACTTTATGGGGTCGGAAACGTCTCCTTCACTGCGTTGCAAACTTCTGACTGAAATCATTATACCCTTTGCAAGGGTATAAAAATAATACTAGATTACCATAAAATACAAACTCTAGATACCAATATAATAGGGAAGATTTGAAACTAGGGAGTTGGTAACATGGTTGAATAGAAAAGCTCTTGAAATAAACGCACAATTTACATAGATGACGGCTAAGCAATGTTTTAAATAAAATCAGTGGGTTCGCGAAGTTGCATATTTACTCCTGCTTCCTGAGCAAACATTGGCGCCCCCGGGTGGACACACTGGTTCTTGGCCGTCTTCTAAACTTCGGATTTGCGTATTGTTATAAGTTGGCAAATCACCAAGAGTTATATAACAAGTGCACGCGGCCAATTTGCGTTGCGCAACAAATGCATCGGCATCGCACATTGGGTGCATGGTCCGAGATTTGGAGACGCATTTACGCGCCCGTTCAACTTTAATTTCATCTTTCGTCGTTGGAGCGCCCGCACAGCCGGAGCGCAGTACCCACTTACATATCGGCGTAGAGGGAGCGCACATCGGCTGCGTCCATATCCTCGCCACAATCTCGTTGGCACCCATAGAGAGGTGCAATAGAACGTCGTCTTTCGTCGCTGGAGAACCCGGATAGTGGTGAGCCCCACATACATCATCGTAGAGGGAGCGCACATCGGCTGCGTCCCTAACCTCCATTTCGTCACAGGAGAGCATCAGCGGGCTTCAACGTAACCTCGTCGGAAACACCGAGAAGTACATCCCAATCGCAATCTCATCGCAGGAGCGCCTGTACGGCGATCAGCATTGTATATGGTAAAGTGGCCTACGTAAATATATGCAAACTTTATTTCCATCACTTGCACAAACACATATCATAATTCACTTGGCTTTCAGTCACATACACACACAAAGGCCCATACCCAACACATACACACACACACATTCGGTCTTGCTTAATCTGCCTTGCCCCGTTCTTCGCGCGCTCTTTGGTTGTGTCGGTCTTTTCGCCTTCCTTGCTCCAATCGCGCATAGCCTGGCAGAGATTTCAGTACGGTGGGACAGTGCAGACATTCTATCGCTACCAGCAGCATTGCATTGGCATTTGCTTGTTAGAAATAATCTAAAAACGGGAAGTGGCTAGTCACAATGGGTGGAAGTCGGAAACGTGTTGGCAGAACTCCTTCAGCGGAGGACGACACAAACGAATTGCTGGAACAGCTAGAGCGGAATAAGAATCATATAATTAGAATTGAGGCCACAGTTCGTGGTCAAGTAACTCCCACTAATGCGTGCGAAATGGAATGTCGTTTAGGTATTTTAAATGGATACATTGAAAAGGCGTTCGAGTTGCAACAACAATTAGAGGCAATTAATAATGAATTAGCATGTAGAGAGGAGTTAGAAGAATTATGTGTATCCGCAAAGGCATTATTAATGTCAAATTGTAACCGGCCCGAAGGAGAAAGAAATCATTCTACCTTCGCAAATAATAGTAGTTTAAATTCTTCAGCCAGTCACAGCAGAATACTACCACAAATGAAACTCCCAAAATTCGACGGCAACTATGCCGAGTTCAAAAATTTTATAGGTTTGTTTAACAGCTTAGTTCACGATGACGAATCTCTATCAAATGTTGAAAAGTTTAATCACCTGTTATCCTGTTTAGAGAAAGAAGCCTTAAGAACAGTAAAGGCTTACCAGATCACAGAAGCAAATTACAGGCCCATGCGGCCTTGGTCAGGGTTTATGATAATCCGTGCCTAATATACTTTAAAAGTATCTCTCGATTGTTTGAAATCCCAGCAATGCAAGCGCCATCTGCCTCGGCGTCACGATCCCTTTCGACATTGTAACTGCTATATATGAATCTCTTCTTTCACTCGGCAACGAGAAAATTCTCGCCAACGCAATGATAATTCACATCGTCATGTCTAGAGTAGATCCCAAAACGCGGTCGCGATAGGAAGAGCAACTTAGTTACGATTCTATTCCGTTATGAAAAGATTGCTCAGAGGCGCTTAATAAACGATATCAACACTTAGCGGCTGAGGAATTCACGACAGGCAGAAAAGCTCCCAAACAGGGGCAGCTAGGGAACAAGCCCAGATATAGCAAAGCGGCATTAGCAGTTTCCCGACCTGTCGAAGAACTTAAGTCTAAATGTTGCTTTTGCAAGTCAGACAACCATTTCATTCAGAGTTGTACATCTTACGCTAATATCTCGGTAGAAGCTCAGTTCAAGTTCGCAAAGAATGCACCACTTTGCATCAATTGTCTACGTGTCGCAACATGCCAGTCATCTCGTTGTCGAATTTGTACGAAGGCTCATCACACACTTCTACATCGGTATACCTCAACCTCCCAAGTACCGTCGGGCAATCAATTGTCATCGCCTATTGACAATCAGGTAGCCCAACAGTCACTAAGTGCCTCGGTTAGTCAGCCTATGCCCCAAAAAGTAGATCACGTCTTACTTGCAACGGCCCTTGTCGAGGTTCAAGGTCAGTCAGGAGCCAAGCTGTGCGCTAGGATTTTGCTAGACTCAGGGTCACAGGTTAATTTTATTACGGAGGAATTAGTAAATAATCTGCAATTAAAACGGTACCGGCATGAGGCTAAATTCTCAGGCATTGGGAATTCCAGACGACAATTGGGTCGCGATTAAACTCCTTCGAAGCGGCAGTTGAATGCATAATTTTACCGTCGATCTCAGGGTATCGTCCAGAAGCAACCGCAATATCTTCCGATTGGATTCGTAATGATATCTCCTTAGCAGACCCTTACTTTTACAAGCCCAAACGCGTCGACATGCTGATCGGCGCTGAGTTGTTTTTCGACTTGCTTAGGGAAGGACAAATACGTCACAAGCACTCAGGTCCAACTCTACAAAATACTGTCTTTGGCTGGGTAGCGTCAGGGACCTATAAAGAAAATCCGCCCGCACGATGTATCTCATACTCCACTCTAGTAGCTACTGAGGATAACAATTTGGATCACACGCTAAGGAAGTTCTGGGAAATTGAAAGAATACCCGATTTAACAAAATCTCAGCTCTATACCCCTGAACAAGTGTTGAGTGAAAAATCGTTTGCTAGCACCGTCTCGCGTGATTCTATAGGAAAATTTGTAGTTAGCCTGCCTTTCAAATCGAGTCCTTCGTGTCTCAGTTCCTCGTATGAAACTGCACGACGACGGTTTCTGTCCTTAGAACGGCGTATGAAAGGGAACCCAACAAATCATTCGTTGTATATCCAGTTTATGAAGGAATATTTAGCTCTGGAGGCTACAGATAATAGGATACCCAACAAGCCTCATTATTTTATACCGTATCAGTGCGTTCTCCGACCTTAAAGCTCTTCGACTAAATTAAGAGTCGTATTCGACGCGTCGTGCAAAACCACTTTCCAAATTTCATTGAATGAAATTCTCTTGGTAGGGCCAACAATTTAGCCTTGCCTGTATGCCACGCTGCTTAAATTCCGGTTCCATAAGTTTGCTATGTCGGCAGACATTACTAAAATGTACAGACAAGTGGTATTAGATGAGGCCCATAGAAAGTTCCAGTTAATTATATGGCGCGAGACCCCGCAAGACCCTCTACAAATTTATCGGCTTAACACCGTTACGTATGGTACGGCAAGTGCCCCTTTCCTTGCAATACGGTGTTTGAAGCAGATTAGCGAGATCTACTCCGATTCACTTCCCTTAGCTTCACAGGCTCTAGCAAATGATTTTTACGTCGATGACTTGTTAACAGGGGCCGATTCTATCCGTGAGTTAAGGAAATTGCGAGGGGAAATCACAGAGATTTTAGATTCCGCAGGGCTCGTCTTGGCTAAGTGTACCCCCAACGAACGACAGGTCGCCGAGTCAGAAGTCCTTATTGGAGAAGACGCCGGTACGAAAACTATGGGTCTCACTTGGAGTCCAAAACAGGATACGTTTAAATTCAACGCCCAGAATCTACAGCTTGAAGACCCACCCACAAAGCGATCCATGCTTTCATTTGCAGCGCGGCTGTTCGATCCGTTAGGACTCACTTGCATTATCGTTTCCCCTGCAAAGATATTAATTCAAAAACTCTGGTCGCTACAAATTGGATGGGACGACGAAATACCCGCCGACGTACTGCATCGTTGGAAGACGGTGTCATCTTGCTTTAAAGATTAAGAAACGTTAAACATCCCTCGGCATGTCGGATCTCAGTTTGGCGGCACTTATCAAATCCACGGATTTGCGGACGCGTCAGAAGACACTTCGGTTGTTGTCTGTACATAAGGTCAGTGACCTCAGAGGGGATAAAAGTTAGGTTGCTAACCGCCAAATCCAGGGTAGCACCGATCAATAGACTTAGTATTCCACGACTTAAACTCTGTGTGGCTCACCTCTTAGCGAAGTTATGGAGTGATGTGCAAACGCTTAATCTTTACCGCGTCGAGCAGGTTACTATGTGGTCGGATTCTGAAGTTGTTCTCTTTTGGTTGCGCACTCATCTGTCAAAACTTAAAACATTCGTCGCAAATAGGGTTTCGGCTATTCACGAACTGGCTCCAACTGCAGTCTGGCGACACGTCCCGACTAACTTCAATCCAGCGGACCTACCCTCTCGTGGGACTGTGGTCAAAGATCTCGATACGACGCTATGGTTTGAAGGCCCTTCGTTTTTGTCCATGGACTCGACTCATTGGCCAGTTAATCAGCACTTGGCTGACACGCCCCTCGAAAGCCAACTCGAAATGAAACCGCCAGTAATCGCCCATACGGTTGCTGTTGTCTCAAATCATCCGCTGCTACAAGTAGTTGAAAATTCTTCTTTCTATGTGAAGGTTGTGAGAATTACAACATTTATCTTTCGTTTTGTTTACGGCAGGGCCTGGAAATTGTGGAACGACCACGTCCTATCAGCCACCGAGCTTAGTTTTTCAATCTCTTATATCGCGCAGGCTGTTCAGCGTGAATCGTTTGCAGACGAATTCGATAAATTAAAGAAAAATTTGCCATTACCCAGTCCTTACCAAAAACTTAGCCCATTTATCAGCAACGAAACTTTCGGAGCCCGTACTTTAACATTGGTGCGAGTGGGCGGTCGACTAGCGCACGCGGATCTAGAACCCAGTGCCAAATTCTTAATATTAATGCCTAAGGGGAATCGTTTTGTCAAATTGTACATCGAGCACCTGAACTATGCTAATTGCCATGCAGGACCACGAGCACTAGCCGGCAGACAATTTGGTTGATCAATGCACGACGCGACTGCAGTGCTGTTGTGCGCCGATGCACGCACTGTTTCCGGTATAAGCCACTGTTAGTGTCGCAAATAATGGGAAACCCGCCTCTTGACCGTGTCAGAATCAGTCGACCCTTTAGAATAAGCGGAGTCGATCTCTTCGGTCCAATCCGAGTGTCGCTAGGAGTGCGTGGCAAGGCAGCTTTAAAAATGTATTTCGCAGTATTAATATGTTTCTCAACGAAAGCGGTTCACCTAGAACTATTGAAGGATCTCACTTCTAACTCATTTATCCTCTGTCTCAGCAGATTTGTTGGGCGGCGCGGCCCGCTCGATCGACTGTACTGCGACAATGCAACTAATTTAGTTGGTTCCTCACGGCTGCTTCAGGAGATGGCCTCCGATGTCCGCAGCACACTGGGAACGTACGGCGTCCATCACCAGGTTGAGTTTGTCTTCATTCCGCCCGGTCGCCTCATTTCGGGGGCCTATGGGAGGCCGCCGTCAAGTCCGCCAAACACCTCTTTTTGAGGGCCGTCGGAAACGCCTTGCTGAAGGAGGACGAAGTCCAGACGATCCTGGTTGAAGTGGAAGCAGTGCTTAACTCGCGTCCGCTAGTAGCTGACAGCAGCAACCCTAACGACGGAGAGGCTATTACTCCAGCCCATTTTCTGGTAGGCACCACGCTCGCTGCTCTACCCCCAGGATCGGCACCTCCTCATCCGGACGACGACTTAACTCATCTACAACGCTGGCAGCTTATATCAGCCATCAAGCGACGGTTTTGGCGAGACTGATCCCGTGACTACATAGCGGGGCTGCAGCAAAGAGTTAAGTGGACAAAGGAATCGGCCAACCTTCTACCAGGAACCATCGTCGTCATCAAAGAGGACAATGGCATGGGCGGTTTGTGGGCGTTAGAGTGGGCGTGGCATATTCGCGTAACAAACTTGCGCTGCGCTCAAGCCTACGGAATCTAAATCTGAAATCCCATTTCTCTATCTATAATATTTTCCGAGATATCCGCGTTCATATTTACGATTTTTTGAAGTTTGTGGCCGGTTTGTGGGGGTCAAAGTGGGCGTGGCAAACTTTTTTTTGGGTCAATCGATAGATATAGATGAGAACAATACATTTCAGTTAAAATTTTTAATCTAGCATAAAAACTGTAAGAGCCACAGTTTTGGGCGGATTGTGGGCGTTAGAGTGGGCGTGGCACTCTACTGAAACAAACTTGCGCTGCGTAAGAAGCTCAGGAATCTGCACGCCAAATCTCAATAGCCTAGCTCTTATAGTTTCCGAGATCTCAGCGTTCATCCGGACGGACAGACAGACGGACAGACGGACATGGCTAGATCGACTCGGCTGGTGATCCTGATCAAGAATATGTATACTTTATTGGGTCGGAAACGCTTCCTTCTGCCTGTTACATACTTTCCGACGAATCTACTATAGCCCTTTACTCTACGAGTAACGGGTATAATAATACTAGATTACCATAAAATTCTAACTCTAGATACCAATGTAATATGGAAGATCTGAAACTAGGGAGTTGGTAACATGGCTTAATAGAAAAGAAAATTTACATAGATGACGGCTAATCAATGTTTTAAATAAAATCAGTGGGTTCGCGAAGTTGCATATTTACTCCTGCTTCCTGAGCAAACAGAAATGTAAACTGCAACCGAACAAAAAAATCCCGGGTTGCGACCTCAGAACCCCCAAAATGATCATTGAGCTCCCACATTGCGCCGTTTGCATGATCACCCAGCTTTTTGATGCCATGGCAAAACTTGGCCACTTTCCAGTGAGATGGAAAAAGTCAATTATAATAATGATAGGAAAGCTGGGAAAAGACCACTCAACCCCCACGTCGTATAGACCTGTAAGCCTACTTATATGCTTATCTAAACTCTTTGAAAAATGCGTATTGACTCGGATAAACACATAGCTAAGACTCCAGGAAGGAATCCCGTCGCATCAATTTGGGTTCCATGAAAAGCACGGAACAATTGAGCAGGTCAACTGGATAACATCAGAAATTCGGAACGCGTTCGAAAAACGAGAGTACTGTACTGTCATATTCATAGATATCTCTCAAGCACTTGATAGAGTTTGGTTAGAAGGTCTAATGTACAAGATCAAGACAAAGCTCCCCTACAACACCCACAAGCCTTTAGAGTCTTACCTCTACGACAGAAAATTTGCTGTGAGGTGCAACACTGCTATATCTGATGATTTCACTATTGGGCCAACATTATATGTCTTCTACACAGCAGACATCCCGACAAGCACACGAATAACAACATCCACGTTTGCTGATGATACAGCTATTCCTAGCCGATCAAAATGCCCGATGCAAGCAACTGCGCAGCTAGCCCTTCATCTGGTCGATGTCGAAAAATGGATTGGCGAATTAAAATGAACGAACAAAAATGCAAGCACGTTTCGTTCACCCTGAACAGGCAAAGCTGCCCGCCGCTCACGTTAAACAACACTATACTCCAGCAAGCAAACGAAGTGACATATCTAGAAGTACACCTCGACAGAAGACTCACACGGCGCCGGCACATTGCTTCCAAAAGAACACACCTAAAGCTAAAAGCCAGCAGCCTGCATTGGCTTATCAACGCACGGTCTCCTCTTAGCCTTGAATATAAAGTCCTGCCATATAACTCTGTACTTAAACCTATATCGAGGTACGGCTCCCAGTTATGGGGGAATGCAAGCAATAGCAATATTGACATAGTCCAGCGAGCTCAGTCGAAAATCCTGAGAACAATCACCGGGGCTCCGTGGTACGTTCGCAACGAAAACATGCATCGTGACTCAAACATTAAATCAGTCAAAGAAGTGATCGCAGAACAGAAGGAGCAACCAAGCTATCTTTGCACCCTAACCACCTGGCGAGAGGTCTAACAAGGTTGATCAACCAATCACCGACCGACTTGAGGGAGGAGCAACTAGAATGCAGTCATAGTATACTGTTAATTAAATTTTAAAGTTAAGATTCGTAAGCTTATTGTTAGTCTCAAAATTAAGAGAAGATTCAATAAACAAAAACATAGCTTAAAAAAAAAAAAAAATGCAATGTATTAGTCTCGTCAATGCCTATTGATTGACTCGAAAAAGTTTGTCGCGCCCACTCTAACGCCCATAACGCTTAAGTCTGTCTGCCGCCCACATAACCATATATTGAGATAGCGGGTAGGTGGCGCATTACAATCTCGCTTTGTTGCTTGCATATCTCCATCTCCCTCTGATCCCTTTAGCTGAGTAACGGGTATCTGATAGTCGAGCTACTCGACTTCCTTGTTTTAATTCCAATTGTGTGTAAAATATAACTCAGCCACAGTAAAAAATTCCCGATTCTAATGATTCCTTATGAATTGAATACCTTATTTTGTACAGTGTTCCAGTTGCGTGTTTATATTTAAATAAATATTATAAATCAGTTCACTTTAACTACTCTTTCTAGTACAGTCCACTCCAACTACTTTTCTCGACCTACAATTTCTGCTAAATTATTTCTAGCATTAAAAACCAAGTAACAATATCCACGAATGTACTCCAGCAAAACGTCTGCAATCAAATTCCGCATGTGACAAACAAACGCCCCGAAAAACAA